>NW_008628839.1:0-24730 GCF_000691845.1 Merops nubicus
GGGGTTGCTCAGCCTGGAGAAGAAGAGACTCCGTGGGGACCTTAGGGAGACCTTCCAGTACCTGAAAGGGGCCTAGAAGAAAGCAGGGGAGGGACTATTCACAAGGGTTTGTAGTGACTGGACGAGGGGTAATGGCTTTAAGCTAGAAAAGGGTAGATTCAGGTTAGATGTTAGGAAAAAATTCTTCAATATAAGGGTGCTACATCACTGGAATAGGTTGCCTAGACAGGTGGTGGGGGCCCCATGCCTGGAGACATTCAAGATCAGGCTAGATGAAGCTCTGAGTAGCTTGATCTAGTTGTAGATGTCCCTGCTTATAGCAGGGGAGTTGCGCTAGATCGCCTTTGGAGATCCCTTCCAACCCAAACATTCTATGATTCTGTGATCTTTGTTCATGTACGTAGCCCATTCAAATCAGTTTCATTATATGCATGTGGTAAAAATAATTGGCATAGAGGGTTTGCTGGATCTAGGCTTCAATCCTCTCTATTAATGCAAACATGAAGAAATGAAATTTTTTGGCTTCTCCTGGTAATCTGTTTCAAGTGAATTACAGTCTGTAGTAATATGTAACCTTCCAGGACTTGCCACAGTAAGTCACAGCAAAATGAAATGTTCTTGCTATAGCAGTTTATAAAACTTACTCGTGGGTCTTGGGAAACTTGCGATTTGACATAAAAGGAGCATTCCATATGTTAGTAGTTTAATGAGCACAAAAAATTACATTGTAAATATAATTCCTTTAAAGAATTGTTAGGAATAATTTCAACTTTTTTACTTTGTTTGCCTTTTTTATAAGGATGCATAACTCGAGTAGGATCTGTGTGACATATTCTAGTTTCTGTGTAGAACCTTGACTTTTCATAATTACTGCATCTAGATCCTTGTTATGGTAGTAGAGTGTGTGTGCAGACATTCTCTCTGCGATGTGTATAAGCTTATCTGCATCTGTACACCAGTAATGTTTGTAACACACATGCACAGGTATGAACTGTACAGAAAAGCTGTACCTTTCATATACTTTCAAATGGAGAAGAAGAAAAAATTGCTAGTATTGCACGTCTCCTGAAATCTGACTGTGGCACTGCTATTTTTTTGTTAGAATACTACTTTATAGGCTAGGTGAAACCTTAGACACAACATGGTATGTGTGTTAGAAGTCTCAAATATGTTAAAGAGCACACATAATCATTTTGGAACTGTATTTTCAACTCGTGATTGGAAATACAGTTTGCTTTTGTGCACTCAGCCCAAATACATCTAGCAGTATAACAGCCACTTGTTCTACCTGGGTTCTGCATATGGAGCTGGGTGATGGGTGTGTGCCAATGAAAAATGGACTAGGGAGGGAAGGAATGTCTGTGGGATGTTTTCTGTTTATGCCTGTTCCATGCTGTGAAAAAATGTGGGTGCTGCAGTGGTCATGTTTGTGCTAACTATCCTAGCCTCTAGCCATTCTTAGGCTGAAGAGTGGTAGCTACGATACTTCATTCTTACCATGCAGTTGTTGGTTGTATCTACTGTGTTTGCTGAAGCTCTTCTTAATGTAGTTACTGAATTCTTACAGAAGATCCAAACCATACATCACACATACATGAATGTGGCAGTTCACTCACGTAATAGAAAAATAGTCACAGATCTGTCTAGAAAGAGCTCTGAACTTCCAAGAAACTTTTTTTATTTCTGTCAGCAACTCAGGAATTGCACATGATCTTTCTGAGTGGCTCTGTCTTTCCTTTTGCCCCTGGCTTTGCACATTTTTCCAGTTTCATGTGGTTTTCATCCTCCTGATGCTGTTCAGGAGCCGAGGAGCCAGACTTGGCAGTCTGCAAGGCTGGTAGGCATTTCTGATGGAATGGTGAGGTTTTTCAAGCCACGAGGGCTCAATCCTATTTTCTCAAAAACAAAACTTCCCCTGTGTTTAACTGGAACAGGAGATTACACAGGGACTTGTAACTTTGAATAGTGAATGTCTCATGGTTTTATTATGGGCGAGGAGTGATTAGGAATCATCTCTGTAGTAATCTGCTTTGTCTTTTTATGACTTGTTACTACAAATTCCTCGACATCAGCCAGTGAAAAGATGATATACAAAATCTGTGCAGTATTTAAATTTTAATGGAGTTCTTGATACTTTACTTTGTAAGTAAGTGTTGTTGTTTGGCTAAATATCATGCAAATTAAAGTTTTAGAACTGATTAATCCTGAGTGGAGGAGATAGCCCCTTTGAGAGACAATGGGAATGGTTGCTGGCAGCTGCTCTTGACTGTGAGAAGTAGCTTTTCTTAATCATACTGAAAAGAAAACGCTGAGTAGATGCACCTTGATTGTGTGACATTCTTTTTGTTTGCATTTATTTTTCTGATCTTCATATACGAAGAATAAGAGTCTTTTTTGTGATGGAAACAGTGTATACATTTAGCTGTTCACATGACTTAGAACAGGGACTTGGTGGGTCAGACCCAAGGGTCCACATAGCTCAGCACTGACTGTGTGTATCTGAAGCCAGTGGTGTGGTAGAAGAGGAGCAGACAGCCAGGTTGGAGCAGTTGCCTCTGGGGAGTTTATACTGTATTAAATGCATTTTGAGGATTTTGCTTTGGACAAAAGTTAGTGAGTTAATCCCACTGCATGTGTTTCGAAGCAGCCCGAAGGAAAGGTATCTGAAAAATGTCCATCTGGCTTGCCATGCCTTCTGAGGGCTTCTCTAGGAGTTGCCGTTTCGTCCCAATGTGCGTCTCCCACAGGTGACTATTGCTTGTCATTGCCTCTGAGAGTGACACTTGTAAATAGATTTCACATGCAGAAACAAGTCAGATTTCTGTTGTACTTTTGTTCTGGGTTTGTTTTATGTTTCTACTTTTTTGTACGTGCTACTGTTGCATCTGTTGTCTGAGGACTTCTCTTGACCTTTTTGCCACTGGCAAAACCGATGAGCATTCTCCTGCAGCTTTGGCAGCTGCTGTGTGAGCACACTTCCAGATAAGATGACTCCCTCCTGATCCCACCCTACTTTTGTCCGAGGAGGAAGAAATGGACTGTGCTTTAGTTACTTGAGTTTTCACTTGTCTGTGTGCTCTGCCATACACCCACTGGAAGATACTATGGGTATTGGACACAAGGTTGGACTTGGAAGGGCTAGTGGTTGCCTCTCTGTGCTGAGGATGGGGTGGTGGCTTGGAGCTTGCTGTTGTTACAAGCTACTGCCATGACTTTGCCATCACTGGACGAAATTTTGGGAATCCAAGCCTGATCCCACAGGTGTGGCTGTTGCCCTGTGGAGTCCCATGATTACAGTACCTGCTGGTTAGTGGCTAACCAGTTTAGGGAGGGAGGGCAAATTTGCAATGGGCAAAATCGTGATTGAGGTCTGCAGTGACATCTTCAAAACATTGTTCCAAACACGGTTCTTGTAGCGAGGTACAACAGAACAGTGTCCAAAAGTGAGGAGATTCAGTCTTTTCCTGGTGGCATTTGACCATTTAGCCCTTTTAGGTGGGCACAATTATTTTGTCTCTTCCCTAACTCTCAGTGCCCATTTTGACTTCTTCTTCCTGTTGGTGGATGCCTTTGGTTGCTGGCTTAATGGCCCTCAGGAAGCGTGACAGGCTTGGGACTGAGTTCTTCGCTAAGGAAAAGCACAGCTGAAAAGTAGCAGCAGCACAACATGCAGGAAAAGGGAGGTCTGAGGGTGAATCTTGTGTCCTCCTCTTCAGAGAAGTGACAAAGGAGGAAGAACTGCCAAAGGGAAGAGTGATAAAGTCTGTCTTTCTGCTTCTGTGGACTGGAGAGGAAAAACTTTTAAGGAAAAGGAAGAGGGGAGCACAGGCTGATCAAGCTGTGCAGTATGCGGGTCAGCTATCCCCTACTCCCAACAAGAAAACGTGCAGCTCTCTTCTTTTGTTTCTTCATCTGTTTCTTCCAGGCTTTCCTTGTAGCTTACAGAGGAAATGGCCTGCCAGTCCTGTTCCTAGGCATTTGGCTGAAGCACCCCATTCAGAGCAGGACCATGCCCTGTCAGCTGCTTGATAGGCTGTCAACATTCAGCTGACATGTCGGCTCATATGAAGCTCCAGAGGGTCTTCCTAGCCAGAATCCTTCAATCCTAGAAACTGCCTCCACACTCTTTCCCACAAAAAATGCAGCAATCAAGATGTCTGTCAGCCTTGTGATGAGCTGTAACATGCCTAGCCCAGGCTCCCTGCCACATATTTCCTGCTCCTTCACCCCTGAAAATGCAGGCACGCTGCTGAAAAAGTGGAATGGAAGGAACAGCTGCAGCTCAACAGCAATGGATCACAAAAAGAGTTCAAGCAGCACATTTGCCAGCTTCATTCTCAGAGAAGACTAGTATGGCCCGAAAGTTAAAAGAAAGTGAAAAGAAAGGAGGGAAAGTGGGATCTGGAACTTCTGGAGCAGGGACGAAGATAGGGAAAAAGGATGGTGAGGTGCTGATACGTCTTACACCAGAAACATTCCCCAGAGGATTGTCTGGAGCAAAAACTAAACAGAAGAGCCCAACTTGGGCATTTGGCACTGCACCTACAGTCATGGGGAGAACATGAGAGGTATGCACCCTGGCTGCAGGCTGCATGCTGACATGGGGAATAAAGCAAGTCTGTACCCAACATCCTTCCATTGAACAACCCAACCCCAAGCCTGATGCCCTTCTGTTCCCTCTCTCCCCCCCCCGCCATTACAAAGTGACTCATCCATGCTGTGGGCTCTCTGCAGAGGGTCACACAAAGCTGAGAGGAGTTCCAGGAGTAGGACCATGCTGCTGCTGCTCCTCTGAGGCACTTCGTGACCAGGTGACTATCCATGAGTGCAGAAGGGAAGGGCATTGCCGTGGCAGCCTGTGCCACCTATGGCTATGTCTTCCAGAGGGTTGAAACCACCTTGGCCTGGACCCATGCCGTTGGAGGTCATGGGCATGGACACCCCAAACATTGTATGTAGTGCTGTTGTTATAGTAGCAGCTGCGGTGTTCCTCTGGTTTTGGACAGGGAGAAGGTTTCACAGCAGCATGTCTCTGTGCCTGGAAGCGTAAGAGGGCTGTGTTAGTGGGACGCTTATGTGCTCTGCTCACTTTGTTGAGAGTATAGATGTGGGCACTCTTGCATGGTGGGAAGTGGAGAAAAAGTCTTCAGAAAGGAGTGGGCATCAAGAGAAAGTAGAGCAGATAAAGTAGGGGAAGAATATCAAGGAGAGTAGGAGCTGAACACACAAACTGAAAAACCTTGAGGGTGATAGGTGACAGTAAAAATGGAGATACACCTCTTATTTGACTTAAGTAGGATGAGAAGATGTGGCACTGTGTGAATTTTCAGTGTTTTGGGAGCTTTCCATTGCTGGAAGGATGCCTTTTTGTTGTGTTGATACCAGTAAAACCCATGAGGGACTGTGGCAGTAACTCTGAGAACACTGGCGCTGAGATTCTGCCTGAATAAAACCCATGGTGTTGTGCATGGACAGGCATGTGGTCTTGTACTGAAGAAAACTTGCACTTCTGGGTTCAGATCTCTTTGGGTCTTGCATGACAACTGTGTGTGTTTTTTTGTTGTTGTTGTTGTTTTTTTGTCTTAAAGTGACATGAAAAACTTTCACTGAGTGTGTTAGGCCTCATTACTGAATAGGGAAAGGTTCTGCTAAACCTTAAAATGTTATCATTTCTAGGGAAGAGCAACATTTAGTTTAAATTTGGTCTGAAGAATAGCATGAGACCATTTAGGTAGTTCAGATCTATCATACCTATCGTCCATGGAAACTTAAGGATTTCTCATTTTCTTTGCCCATTTCTGTAAATAGGTAGAACTGTTGCTTTAGCAACAAGCATAATTGTGACTGCAATGTAAATTAAGGTTGTGAATATCGTACTCAGCAAAATAACATAGTTGGCAAACCTGGATGATTGTGTCTCAAGTGTTAACTGTGCTTCAGTTAACACTTCAAGCATTTGCTTGGTGGTTTGTGTGTGAATGCCTGACTTGCATTTTCTTTCCTTTGACTTCATGCAGGGAGAGGATTGATCCTATGTTAGCCTAATAAATGTCCTGTTTGTACAAGATGTAAATGTGCTGCCAAGCAAACATCTCAAACTGGGCCTGGTATAATGCACCTTCTTACATTAGGTCTCAGTTTAGTGCTGCACGCCAGAGGCTTCTGACACCTGCTTGCTGGGTCATGGCCAATCTGCAGCAATGTCAGAACTCTGTAATGTCTTGGTGAAATACTGTTGGAACATTACTGTCTCACAGCCCTAACACACTACAAAGCTGGTAAAGATTGACTTAGGCCTTTGGATTATGTCCTTCTCTTTATGGAATGAGGCAGTCTGGAAAAACGTTCATGGCTCATGAGAAGGACAAGAATTTACTGGCATTTGTTGGGCACTGTGCTTGCCTTGCTTCCCAATCCCAAGCTAGCTCCTCTGGTACTCATTCAAGTATCTTGGCAAAACACTGACATGTGTTATATATTTTTGCACTGTATCTTAAACACAAAGCAGAAGTCTTGGTGACTTGGTTTCATCTTATTATAGTCATACAAACATGATATCCTGGATGTTAGAGGAGTCTAGGTGACATAATTTCTGCATGAAATTGCAACTTGCTCTCTGTGATATAACTTGCACACTCAGCAAACTGTTGATTTGTGTGCAGTCATGCTTTTGCAAATTATTTGATACTTGTGACCTACTGTGCTATATGATAAACTTAGGATCCACAGCAGTGTCAGGGCTTCCCAGATATGAGATAGCACATAAGGAATTTCTGTTTAGTCTGATGCTTACTCAGCTGCTGTAGCTAGCTGCTGTGGCTTTTTCTGGTAAATAGTAGCCAATGCATTGTGATAAAGTCTTGCAGGAACTTAGAGGAAATGCAAGTTGAAGGCTTTGCAGTCAATTGGTTTTGCAAACCATGTTTATTTCATGCAAATGGAGCACTATTTAGTTGAAATTGTAAAAAACTGCCACCTTTCTTCCTTTCCTTCTCCCCCCAAATAATCATCCTCTCAACTTGAGACTTGCAGTGATTAGCTGCAGATTCTGCTTGAAAGAAAGAGTTCTTTCAAGGGGAAGAGAATCTCATTAAGGCTTTGCTGTGAGCTGCAGCTCTTGATCAGCACATGGAAGACAAGCTTGACAGTCATCAGGTGAGTTAAGAACTGCAAAAATATTGCCTGTCTCTATTATAAACAGTCATCAGTTGAAAGGGTTCATCTCAGTCTGAGAATACACAAGCTTTTGCGTACTGTGGGGCACATAAAAAATTAAAGACATGATGGGAGAATTCCTAAAGATGCCGTGCGTTTCCAAATGAACTGATAAAAGGCATTAAATCTGAAAGAGAATGAGGTATGAGGTTTACTAATAAATAGTTGGAATTTTGAGAAAGTGTGAGATAAGCAAAGACATAGTTACTGGTGAAATATAAATAAACAGCAGGCTACTGCTGTAGTTCCTTGGTTGCAAAGCCCTTTCTTGGCATTCTGTTATTTGAACAATTGGCTCCTGAATTTCTTAATAGCAACTGATAAAAGAATTGACAAATAGTGCTAAATTGCGTGGGTTAGTTCACTAGCAATTATTGTATAGATTATTAGTAAGCAAAAAAAATTAGCATCTACTTCTATCTCAAATCACAAAACAAAACAGCGAAAAGAGAGTGACAGAATAAATGGTCTTTTGTTAAGTTATTGTCTTGTAAAGTTTGGAACTGTGTCAAAATCGCTTTTTTGTTTTGGTTTGGTTTTGTTGTTTATTTACTTAGGAATGCTCAGCTCAGATGCATCTGTCTTTCTCTGCTGGCCTTCTTGTACCCAGTTTTTCCAGCTGGATTGAATGCCTTGATGAAGGCTTTCAAATGATCAAATAGATAAAATTGTACATATTCTGTGGGATTATTTTCATTGTTCTTCACCACATGTTCACTGAATAAAATACTTTACAATTGTAAGACTTTGTTTTCAAGCTGCACTCTTGCACTACTTGTCAGCTTTGTTGCTTGTTTAGTTTTTTTTATTTAGTAAATTTGGGGAAAAAAAATTGGTCTGCTCATCAACAGATACTTCCAGAGGACCCTTCCAGAACCACTGCTGAAATCTCTAACTGTGTTATTGGTGATATTTCATTATTAGCCAGTAGCAGATTTGTCTCTTCTTAACCTAAAAGGACTTAGAAATGATTCTCTGTTTTGTTACACTTGGGCATGGAGGGAAATGAAAGTGTCCTGAACATGGGCTGTCATACGTTTAGAAGTTAGAGTCACCTAGAGCTGCTTGAGACCTCTCTTTGGGTTACATTATTTGGGACAGTGAGAGAACAACATTAGCCAAGGCTTAGAGGCACTGTGCTTTGTGTGCTTTCACAGGTTTGCTCCTGAGGTGTTGCCTGTGCTAGCAGCAGCTGGTGAGAATACTAGTGAACGGTTCCGTTGTTGTGTGCTGGCTGTGACTGTGCATTGTCATACACCACCGTGCCACCTGTAAAGTTTCTTTTCTGTTCCTGTTAAAGGGAACTGAGACATTGACCTGTTTACTTGCTTCTGTATTTTGTTATTTAATCAGTAAGAATGTGCGTTTATGAAACTTAATTTTTGATGTCACTAGTCTGAAAGGGATCCTGTTGAGGTGGTAAGGAAAGTCCTAGTGTTAGGGTTGTCTGCATAATGCTTTTTAATTACCACCTTCATATCATGGAAGAATTCTGGCCCTGCTGGACAACACATCCATTACATCTTTATTACATATACTTACTACTTCGGGTTTAGATTATAATAACTTTAATAAATCATTCTTTGGCAGATTTGAGGGTATGGTGTCTCTGCTTCTTGCCTTTTCATTTCCAATAAATGTTTTAGATGCAGCACTTTTTCTGGCAGAACTGCACTGAGAAATAAAGATAAAATGATGCCTTCTCATAAAGGAGCATTTGGAGAAATACTATGCTATTCTTTGCAAACAAATTGCAGTAACAGCGATATAATTGCAAAAAAAATATTAAAAAATATTATGTTTTGGTTTTGGTTGTTCCATTCTAATGATATTTGAATTTGTGGCCATTTTCCCATGGCCCATATTAACCAATAGATTTACATGCTATCAGTATTATCATGTGGGAATTCTTCACTTGAAAACAGAAACTGGCCACGTTTTTCTGAAACAAGGGAATAGGAGTTCAAATTCTGGAGAGTGACAGGAAGATTTGCTCTAGGCAAAAAAAGCAGTTTTTTTTGCCAAGAAAAACTTTTTTCTTTTGTAAATCCATCACCCAGCAGACTTGCTTAAAAAACCAAAACAGTACTTTTGGGAAGTGCTTTGTTAACTTTTAACAGCCTTTTCCACTACTCCTTGGCTTTCTATTCAAGTGCTCTTGCCAAGCTGAAGCGATGTGGTGTGTTTGGCAGTGACATACTTCTTTTAGGTGCCAATGGTGAACTATTGCTTGCTAGTAGTTTTCACTAGTCTGTGAAAGCCTTATCACTGTTAAAATACACTGTTAGAGGTGCTACAGAAAGCAATATTCCATAATACCTTTTGCAGGATTTTTACAGGTCCTTGTTTTTGAAGAATTTTGTTTTTCAGAGGATCTGGAGATGGCAGTGCAATGGGTTTTTCTGTTTTGTTTCTGAACCTGTTTCCTAGGGAAACGAGAGTTAAAAAAGGCTCACAGTCTGTCTGTCTCATTCCTTCAAATAATTGTAACTGCACAATTTCCAAACAATTTGCTACAAATTTGTAAAGAGATTTAGGCTGCTCCTAATTTTGTGCAAGTTGGCGGTTGGGTAATGGACAGAGACCTGTATTGATCAGAGAAAGGTGAGGACAGCCAAGCCCCACACACTCCTTAATAACAGCTTGCTGGCCAGTGAGCCAGTACATCACTCCAACATAGCCTCAGAATCATTGTTTCTCATCAGTTTGAAGAATCCAAGGAGAGAAGAGAAAAGAGAAGGGAAATTTCAGGCTGTGGCAGCAGCAAGGTTGGAGAACAAAAGCCTCATCAGTGAGAATCACTCCTCATTAGCTATGCTAATGGAAAAAAAATTGAGTAGGAATTTGTATAATGGCACTATGTATGGTGATATAAGTAGCAAAAAGTCAGCAAGAAGTCTTTTATCTAGTACTGAATTTAATCAGATCTTAAACCAGTTTTGTGTACCAATAGAGATGACAAATCCAATAACATATTGATTGTAAAGTAGATCCTCTTTGGTATAGCTGTAACTCTCCCTTACCTCATTTCTAAAGGACACAATTGCCTGATCTGATGCACAGTAACTCATCCATTTGGTGGGTTTAGCTTTATATCTTCCAGGATGAATTTTAGTTTATGTGGTCATTCTAAAAATCTTTGATGGGATAATACATGGCTCTTCCACATTCCAGATTAATCAAGAACTGCTGGGGAAATTGCTTGATAGGTGTTACTTCCACCCTGTATTTTCGTGCATTCCCACACAAATCTTCCCATATTCATCACAGACAGTGTTTCCTGTGTCAGTTTTAAACACTGAGGATTTGGATCACAAATCCTGTTTTGCTGCAAATATCAGAAGAGCTTTTGTTCCAACTGGATCACTCCCTTTTGATACTATGAGGTAGCTGTGACCTCCAAGTACTGCTGAACAGTGGCACTGAGAGCAAGTCTTGTAAGGGTTTTAGGAAATTTGAATCCTGCTTGAGTACAGACATACACTCTTCACAAGAAATTCACATCCCCAACAGAGATATTCTTAAAATCTTCAGTGATGGGAATATGGTCTTTTTATTAATACAGCTGAACCAAAAGTAGAATTGAGAGGAATGAATGGTAAATTCTTTCTACAGAAGATTTTGCATTTGGTTTTTCATTGCAGTTCCCTAAGCAGGCCTAACAACTGGAAGCAAAGACAGATCTACTTTATTTAATTTATTTGTTTATTTATTTATTTATTTATTTATTTTAAAATCTGGAGTTTTCCTGGAAAATTCCGTGGTGTTAGATAGATGGATGAATTTTGTTTCTGTGGATTATCTAACAGCTGTCGTGTGTTCTGGAATAGGTATAGGTGCCCATGGAAGCCTTTGTCTTAGAATCATTACAGGGTAATACGTTTAAAAAGAATCCAAACATATTGTACCTCCCTTTCCTCTGAATTTAATTTACCCGCCCCTGAATATCTCCTGTTTGTATTGAACTTCATCACACAGTGTTCTCTTACTCAACTTTCTTTTTCAAACATAGCCAAATCCGGGGCCAAAATCTAATTGAGAATATACCTTCAAATAACACTGCTTGCTTAGTTATACAACGCACTTTACATTTTTGGCTGCTTTAACATTTATTTAGTTTTGCCAGTAAAGCTGAAAACAATTTAACAGATATTTATGAAAAATCACAGGCTTTGCCAAACAGTTGAATTTTATTTAAAGGAGCACTGAAAGAATACTGAAAAGTTACACTTCATGTTATCTTCCAAATAAAAGATACCCATAATTTGGAAATGCTTTCTCTTTATCTAAAATATGTCAAGCCATGAAGAAGATAAAAAAGAAGAAAAGATGAGAGTAACTCTGGTATTTACTCTAATGTAAAATATTAAGTGTTTAGCATGTACCTCTGCTTTCTGAAGAGAAAGAATCCTAACGGTTCATATAGTCAAGAAATGAGAACTTCTGAAATGCAGTAATAGATGGACTTTAGTGAGAGGATTGGAAAAATATCTATTTCTAGCTTTTAAAAATACCAAACTAACTTGGCACATGGTATCATCCTACATAAGTTTTTACAAGAAAACAAAAACACCTATTACAACAGAAGGGGAAAATGTGTATGAAACACAGGAGATTTAAAGTGTCAAAAAACAGAAACCAGAAGGTAACATTTGAATAAAGCCTTCAATGATTTGGTAAAGTATCTGTCCTTTTTTGTATATATAATGTGAAGCGTTAACTATAAAATATATACAGGCATGACCTGCCAAGAAGATTTTGGTTTCCCTGGAGACTATCAGCTCTCTGTTGCACAGGTTGTCTTGGAGAATAAGAGCTATCTTGATAAATCCAAACGTTCTCTTCCTGAGGTTATTGGATATGTCAGTGAATTTACATCTCTGCATTGAAGGCTGAATTTATAAATGCAAACTTTTAAATGTTCTTGTTAATTTCCAGTTATTTCTCCTGATGTATACTTAGGATATGCAGCAATTATCTTGTGAGTTGGGGGGAAAAACCCTTTATTGTAACACTTTGGTGCTTTTATCGTCTTGTTTGTCTGAGTTGCATCAAGTTGTTGACTTTAATCACAATATTCAGTGTATCACGAAAAATGCACATCAGATTGTGTTGCATGTATTCCACCACAGTTACTACTGTTGACTTCTTTCTCTTCCCTTTTCCTTAAAAGTTTTGAAATCCTCTTGACATTTTTCAGTTTGGAAACCAGGCTTCAATCAAATTTATGCTAACTGCCTTGTGAATATGGAAGAAAATTCCTAACATAATGGATACAACCTACTTTGTTCACCTGTCCTTTTTTTAAAGAACAAAACCAGTGATCTCAAGGTTGTTTTCAGTGGGTTTGCATGGAAATAGGGAGATTGATGTATGAACCTTTCTACTTTTTAACTCCCTGAAGAGTCAACATGTCCAGCATATTATTGACAATAGGACATAGTGGTTTGGAAAGCTTAAAAATGCTACAAATTCCATTCCAGAGGAGTTTTTTCTCATCCAACAAAGTATACCATAAAATTAATAAATTTGCATAATTTGGATCTTACTGAAGTGGACAATTTTTTGTACTTTTGGGAGGATATTATCTGTGCTTTTTACAGTTCTTTTACTATGGTCCAGGTTTGCTTATTGTAAAATTTGCGAAGGATCCAGTGTTACTTCTCTGTTATATTCTGCAGTTCTAAAATCTGAAATGAAAATTTGCCAGGAATATGGAAAGAACCATATCAAGGTGAAGCATATAACAGAGGAGCAGAGAAAAAGGAGAAGAGGATAGGGTTATGCCAGAAAGAAAAGACATGTATGTGTTAAAAAGTATGAAAGGGCAAGAATGGGAAGGTTCTGTAGGCTGCTGGGTGACCTGTGAAACTTAGGATTAGTTTTGGTGCCAGGAAAAATGGCGGGCATGTTAACATGTTAGAGAGGCGTCAGAGCAAATAAGACACATCAGCCCTCCAAATTTTATCATGCCATCAATTTCTAAGATAGCAGGATATCTCTTCAGTAAGCTTTACTTCTTTGTCTCCTATGGTATCTCCTTTTTCTCTCCCTTCTAAAATACTTGTTTACTGGCTCCTTGCTCTGAGGGGACATCACTTGTTGCTTCACTAGTGGAAGTGATAGGACCTATTTCACTACTTGCTAACCTGTTAAAATGAACAGTATTCAGTGCTTGAGTTTGGCAGCAGTAGTATTGCCTTCTGGAGGTTAACTCTGTCTAAAGGCTTTAGGCTAGGGAACTAGTACTTTTTGGGGGGCTGAAAACGGGTGTGAATTAACATGCTGGCCCTTCCTGTACTTCAGAGTTAACCCCTTTTCTGTAATGCAATGTAATACTTGCCTTTTGGACCTTGCACAAGTTATAGAAGATAACAAATCTGTATGAATGAAATATAGCAACTTTAAACACTTGCTCCTTTTGGTTAGACATAATTGGAGTTTTCTTGGATTTATGAAATATAAATTATCTGCCTTTGTTGTCTCTGTGTTTGGTCTGCATCAGTTTAGGAAGTCAAACCAAGCAAGAGAGAGGGACAAATAAAAAAAAAAACAACAACTTCAAAGAGCTGCTCAAGTAAAGAAGTGATAGGATTTGGTTCTTATTTCTGTGCACAATTTAAATTAGGGGTTCCTCCCCTTTTTCATCTTTCTTTTTGCACAGTCATTAACCCTTATTTCATCTAATAGATGATCTTAATTTTGCCCATTTTGATTAATTCTGCCCACAAGCTAAAATACGTAAGCTGTGAATCATTTAAGAAGTGTTTGTCAATTTATTTAACTGAACTTCTGCTTAGTGGTTGTTTTTTCACTTAGTGGAGGCGATAGCCTGGGTATTTCCTTTTTTCTGAAACACCACAAATGAAACCATCGCGTGTATAATCACATCAGGCTTGTGGCAAATGTACGTAGTTCTTCAGATGTTTATCTTATCCTTGTAAGATACAGAAATGAAACTTTAACTGTACAACAAACAAGATAACTCAAAGATGACAAATTAGACAAAGTTGTCCAATCTCATTGCATCTCTGAGTTATCTTGGTGTTTCCTTGATTTGACTAATGCACATATCTACCGTTTCCTACAGAAAAGAGTGTTGTGTATCCATGTGTACATATATACATGAATGCATGTATGCATACATATATATACACATATCTATGTACATACACACATGCTTTCAAAAGGAATATATGCAGTTTCATGTTTTTTCTGTGGTTTGACCCCTCTAACTTCTTAAGATACAGTGCTTTGCTTTTGAACATTTTTAAGTTCTGTTGTCACATTTTCAGTAAAAGTAAGCACTAGGAGCTTAGTGAACACTCACCCTTCATTTAAAGTCCTGATTTCACTTATGTATTCATGCTTACTTCCTTTGCTGGGGACATTTCTTGTATTTGCCTTGCAAACTGAAAGAAAAACCACAGAGAATGTCATTTAGCATAACCAAAAAAAGCAATGTGATATATTAACATCCGGTGTCTTGTTTCTGTTGACAGACCAACTCTGTCTGCCTTGCCTTCAAAGTTAAGGAACCTCTACATACACCTCCTGGAAGCTCAAGCTCTATTAGAAAAGAAAGGAGACTGTGGTACAGCTTGTAAAGTTGTTACTCCAAAGCTTGAGTTTTTAACTCATTAAATTCTACTATTAGTGTGTTTCAAGTAATTAAAGCTGTGTAATAGTGTCAGAAGCACCACATATTTTCTGCTAGGTTAGTCATACTGCTTTAGCATTTGTTTCGTAAGTTTTAGTTCAGAAACAATTATTTGGAATTCTTCACAAAACTCAACAGAAATTTGTTTATTGCTTTGTGTGCTTTAAGTTACATTGTTAATGGGTTTGCTTTTATTTTTGTTGGAACTGCTCTGATTCTCTGGTAGTTTTTTATTGTTCTCATTGACAGGAAACTATTTGTGGGCTGAATGAGGAAAGAGTAGTTACAGTTAGGTGAGTAGCATGACTGCATTGTTTGGCCATGCAAACAACTTGTGCTGCTTAAAAGAGAGTTCCATAGTGTTTGTAAAATAGAATGAAAATTTGTAGTAGATGCCTTAGTATTTTTTTGTTTGAGATTGACATGTATTGGAAATAACCATGTTTTCCCAGGATCAGTTGATAAGTGTTTTGATTACTCAAGTAAGAGTTTGCATTCTGATGTCCAAAGTAACGAATTGGCCTTGACTAAGCTTTTAATAGTTGGAAAGGATGATGGTCTGGATTCCTTCAGCTGTTCCAAACCAACTGCTAAATAAGTCAGTGAAAAGTGCCTTAAAAACTTTATTTATAGTACAGAGAGGGATCTTTTCCAGTCTGTGCTGCAACATTAGAAGAAAGCCGGCAGTTCCCAATAGATTTTTGCCCTGTACCTTCCTCCAGGTGAATTCTCAGGTTCACCTGCCCCTATGCAAGGAGCTGGGGTACCATCCAGCCTTCAGGGCCTGACCAGATAAACTCGAGGACTTTGGCACACCAAAAAGAGACCTGCTAGGGTGGTCCTTCATTTGGCAGTCAGAGATTGGCTTGCAGAAACTTCCTGCTCAGAGCAGCAGTGGTTTCTTTCTGTATCCTAATCAGAGTGGATGCACGCCTCTGTCAACTGCACTTGTGCCTTCCAACAAGAAATCACAATTTCGGTAATACAGGTAATTGAAAAGTTTCAGCTGGAGTGGAAGTTCACACAACCACTGAAAAAATGCTGCTTGTTTAACCACTTTGATCATATAAAACATTAATGTACTACTTACATTTAAACTTCTGAACGTTATCAAAATGAAAAACTTTGTTGTGTTCGACATGTTCCTGTGAAATATTTTCATGTATGTGGAACTGCATCTTCTGATGGTAACATTTCCAGTTAAATTTTTCAACTGGTCCTAATGCAAAGGCAATGTTTTGCTCTACTAGAAATTAGTCTGCTGTAAATTTGATTTCTTTAAATTAAATTAAAGTTGCTGGGAAGGAATTAATATTAAATTAAGGAACAGCAATCCCCATAATAAATGGAGGAATTGTGCTTGCTTTGGTATTCTACAGAATGATCAGGGCTGCTGTAAACAATCATAAACATGCTCAGGAAGTGCCCTGTATGAAAGCATGGGAAATTTTGTGGACTTGGGCCAGATTTATGTGTCTCCTCACACACGTGCTCAGCGATAGACTCTCTTCCCACATTATTGTCTCCATTTGTTGTTGCTGTTAAGTTTCATGCCAGCAGACATGCGATTACGGCCACCTTGGTGGGGTGTGTGAGGCACAACTGAAGGAGCTAGTGCCGTTTTCCATGAGGTGATCACTAAAGGCAGGAGGTAAATAGCCAGATCTATTGTAAAGCCCTGCAGGACGTCAGTGGGTAGTGTTGTGGTAATAACTGTATTACCATACGACCACAATTTTGCTTGTACCTTGATTTTACCTTACATACTCGTTGCTAGATCTGTTAAGGACCATAGATGCTAACACCTGGCCACTATCCAGATTCTTTCAGGTGGTCTCCTACATGTTATGTAGAGTGCAGCAGGGAGATTTGGGTGGTTTAGTAGGACAGCAGCAAAAAGTGATGGATCGGGAACCATGGGAAGTAGCAAGCAGGAGTGACTACCTGTAGTGTGCCTAAATGTTTGCTCCTTTCTAGCACACAGGCAGCGTTGCTCAGGGGCAACTTTGAGCCTGCAGTGGGTAGAGGGAGAGGTGCACTGCAGTTGCCCTTGTGGCCCTTCTGTTGGCCACCTCTGTCTTCTGAGGAGGGCTTCATAACCCCCGAGCTCTCATGGGGAGGAGATGAGAGGACATTGTACTTTATGTACCTGGAGCAGCTGAGGCTTCGCAGAGGGGCCTGCAAAGTTTGTGGTGCTCTAAGAAAGAGGTACAAGGGAGGAACATTGGTGACTACCTCCCTTACTTGATCTGGGTGCCTCAAATGGGAATGGCTCACAGGAACAACCATGAGCTTGGAAATGGCTTCATCCTGTAGTCTGAAAAGGAAAACAGCTATGACTGTATTTCTTGAAGGATCTGAGCCTCTTGATGTATGTTAGCCCTGACAAATGACATAGACAGTAGGATTGAGTGCACCCTCATCAAGTTTGCAGATGACAGCAAGCTGAGTGGTGGGGTTGACATGCCTGAAGTACGGGGTGCCATCCAGAGGAACCTGGAGAAGCTCAAGAAGTATCATAGAATCATAGAATCCTTTAGGTTGGAAGGGACCTTCAAGGTCATCAAGTAGGCAGTTGTGAACCTCATGAGGTTGAACAAGGCCAAGTGCAAGATCATGGACCTGGATTGGGGCAATCCCCAATGTCAATAAAGGCTGGGGGATGAAGGGATTGAGAGCAGCCCTGCAGAGAAGGACTTGGGGGTACTGGTGGATGAAAAGCTGGACATGAGCCAGCAGTGTGTGCTCACAGCTCAGGCCAGCTGTATCCTGGGCTACATCAAAGGATGCAACAGGTCTAGGGAGGTGACTCTGCCCCTCTGCTGTGCTCTTGTGAGACCCCACTTGTAGTACTGCATCCAGCTTTGGAGTCCTCAGGTCAAGAAGGACATGGACTTGTTGGAGTGGGTCCAGGTGAGGGCCACAAAAATGATAGGAAGCCTGAAACACCTCTCCTATCAAGAAAGGCTGAGAGAGTTGAGGTTGTTCAGCCTGGAAGAGAGAAGGCCCTGGGGGAAACCTTACTGCAGCCTTTCAATACTTAAAGGGAGATTATGAGAAAGACAGGCACAGACATTTTAGTAGGGCCTCTTGTGATAGGACAATTAACGGTTTTAAAGTGAAAGAGGGTAGATTCAGGTTGGACATAAGAATTTTTCACAGTGTGGATGGTGAAACACTGGCACAGGTTGCCTGGACAAGTAGAAGCCCCATCCCTTGAAACATTCCATGTCAGATTGGATGGGGCTCTGAGCAACCTGATCTAATTGAAGCTGTCCCTGCTTACTTCAGGGGGGTTGGACTAGATGACCTTTAAAGGTCCCTTCCAGCCCAAGCCATTTTGTGATTCTATGAAATAAGAGTGTTGGGCTTGTGGCTACGATGGAACTGAGTTGCTGCGTCACTTACTAGTGTGGGTTGGCTGAGTTTGCCACTCTTCCTTTTTTTTTGACCCAGCACATTTCAGGGATGTATTGATGCAAAGTGCTTTTTTTCTCTCCCTAGTATAGACAGTGTTTACAGTCTGTGTACACTCCAACTTGCTCTTTGGGTGTTGTTGTTTTAAAGCAAAGGAAAAAGGATTATTTAATGTTTTGTAATAAATTGAGGAACGTTACTCTGAAAATGCAGTGGAATGTGAAACTACTTAAAAGGAGTCCAGTATTTCTGTGGAACATTTTCTTGTGTAACATGAACTGTCATTAAGGGCTCCAACAGTCTTTAACAGCTGTGACTGGAATAAGAGCACAAAAGCTTAATCAGGAAGACATGGCAAAAAATGGAAACCAAAAAATCCCAATACTTAATTTGTTTTGTTGGAGTAAGCAAACTAAGTAAACACCTAATACAAGATAATAGAAATTTAGAATAGAACTGTATGCTTGTCCTTGTAAATAAAGTATTAAGGATAAGCACAGAGAAACTACAACCTGAATATGACTCTGCATTTGACCATTTCAATAAAGATAATTAATTTTTCCTGAAGCATAGCTATCATTCAAGTAGAAAGAAATTCAAACCAAATAAAGTCTGGTTTAGCTTTGTAACAAATGCAACTAGCAGGAAAGGAAAATTGCTGCTTATTAAGTACAGCTAAAAACATCTGATTCTGTTGAGTGTATATATGTTATATAAAGATGTACTGTAGTTGATGATTGTTGTTATTAAGCATGCGCTAATGGGTGAATCCATGCTTTATTTTAGAAAGCATACTATACTTTTCTTCTTTGAAAGTGTTAGGATGTAGTATCTTAAGGGTACCCAAATCTGTGGGCTTAATATAAAAAAATAAGCCTACTTGTTGTAGTCAGTTGCTGTAACTGTCTTTTTTCTTAATATTTGATCAGGATGCATCTACCTTTTTAGCATGGACCAGTGCAGAGTTTTCAGAGGTCGTATGAGACGCTTCAGTTTGAAGCTGCTTGGTGGCTGTTGGAGCTCTGTGGTAGGAGCCCTGAATGATTTGCCGGGTGGGAAAGAGGAGCTCCTCTACACAGGAGGAACTGACTCTCTGCAGCATCTGTCTCCTGAACCATATTTATCAGCCTGCTCTCAATCCCTCCAGGTCCCTGTGGCAGATTGCACCACCCTCCTCTGTTTCCTGTAAATGGCTTTTTGGAGCTGAAGAAACAACTCCTTTCAAACATACTTGATTCAGCCTGTAGACTTTTATGTCAACTCAACCCTTTTATTGATTTTTCTGTGGCAAAATAGGGGCAGTGTGAGTGTTTGGCCAGGTGTTTCCATCAGCAGCAAAGACTACACCGGTTCCTAGACCCAGGAAAATCACCTTATGAATATCAGTTGTGTAAAACTTTCCTTTCTTTTTGAAAGACCTCTAAGCTGCAGTTCTCTGTAGGTATCTGAACATTGCTGGAAGTGTTTTCAGCTTCAATTATCAGTCAGACAACAAACTAATTTGCTTGGTAATCAGTTCAAAAAGCAGCCAGCACTCACATTTCCACTCTCAGCCTTAGCAAAATTGAAAAACACAGCACTTATAATTTACAGGTTTCTGACCCTCTCCTCTAGATGTAGACAGAATAAGCGAAGGAATCTTTTGGGGTCAGATTTTGAAGTGCAACAATAAGTAAGGAAACATGGAGCAAAATGGAAAATGTAGTACTAATTGTATTTCAGAAGCAACATGGAGGTAAAAGAATTCAGCTTTATCCTTTGTCAAAACAGAAGCTTGTAATAAGCACTGGAGTTATGCAAGGTTTTATTTGGGTTTTTTTTTCTTCATTTTCTCTTTTACCTTATACAAGTACCTGTTGTGCACATTTCTGGTCTTCCCTTTTCTTTTAAAAATGGTACAGTTAGAGTTCTCTTGAACAAGTAAAACAAAAATTTTCATGGACTTTATTTGAAGTCATGTAAAGTTTTTGGAAAATGTTAGCATTCATCTAAGGTAAAGTAAAGACTTGGTCAACAGCTGGTTTCATAAATTTGGAGTTTCTAAGTAGGTTGAACCTGCAGATATGCACCTTAAAGGAACTAGCTGAAGAAATAGTAGATTAAGTTTGGAGACTGTTGAAGGGTGACTGCAACTCCAGGAAACTGTGATGTCCTTTTTCAACCTACTTTTAAAGAGAACTGTATGATTATTACCCTAAGTTATTACCCAGAAAGATACTGGAAGAAGTAATTTATGAAATATCCAGAGGATGATGAATAGCAGGGATGTCTGTGGGGGAACCTGCATCATGTGAAGCAGTCTGTCTGTAGGAGAGTAACAGGAAGGCCCAGCACAGGTTCACAGACCCGGCAGACTCATGGAGATCTTGTGGGCATCTGTTGTGTAACAGGAACTGTCTTTTCTTTTGAAAGATTTGGAGTCCAAGGAGCAGTAGTTCAGCATCAAACTGAAAAGATGTATTAACTGTAAGGTTTAAAATAGTTCTGTCCAGAGCCTGTTAAAATTCACCATTTTCATTAACTATTCTGGGAATAGACTGCTGGGTATGTTTATTGAGGTTTGCTAATCTGAGAAGTGCTGTTCACACTGTGGAGATCAGAACCCAGAGTGGCCCTTGAAAACTGAGATTAAACCCCCTAAAATTCACTAAGGGCAGGGACGTTTGGCCACTGTTAGTTATGAAAATGAAATTCTTTTCCCCAAGTGATGTAAGCTGACATGGGATGCAAAAGTGTGAAAGAGCTTTTTCATTCTACAAAGCAGGGATGAGGCTTGTGCTGGATCACTGTAGTGAGGCCTAGGGACAATACTTGAAGAAAGATGTGGACCATTTGAAAAGAATAAGGAGAGAACCATGAAAAATTACTTAGAAGTCTAAACACAAGGGAACAGGAAACATTGAAAGCACTGAGTTTATACACTGAAGAAGGTGAGAGTAATGCATGACAGGTGTTAGGAATTGTAAAATTCTGGTGAAGAAAAGACATATTCTAGTGAGGAAATACCAATCTTGTATTTCAGAGAGGGAAATATAGGCCAGGTGCTAGGAAAAGGTTTTGAATAGCAAGAATATGGAAATACTGAAACATCACATATGAAGCTTGTGGAATCTTTGCTACTGAAAGTTCTTAAAAACAGATGAGAGAGTGAGAAATAGCTGAACTAGAACTGATCCTGCTTCTGGGGAGTAGAACGAACTAGCTGGATGATCCGTCCCAGCTCTATGTTCTATTATTTTTCTTTTTTAATCAACAATCGTACATCCCAAGGCTCCAAATACAGGCATTTTCCCACTTTTCCCACTTGTGTTCAGCTTTTAGGAGGGAGCAGTCACTCTCCCATGTTAATGGCTAGACTTTCTACCGGTTTTACCAAGGCATCCTCAAGAAGAATCTGGGTAGTGGATTCATGTGCAAGGCAAGCATTAGTTTTCATAGATGATTGTTAAAAATCAGAGCACTTTTACTAGAATTAACATTACTGAGTAGTATTTAGTCATTCCATTGTATTCAAGTAAAACCATCATTTACAAAGGAATTCTGGCTTTCATTTTATTTTGTTAATTAAACTATTTGCTGCATGGTCTAAAATTTTTGGGAGTCTCTCAGGGGAAAAAGTAGTTCTAACATCTGAGTTTCTTACCCTCTGTCAATCCCCAGCAGGGTCCAATAAGTAATGGGGGGTTTTATGCATTATTTATTGGGGCATCTCTTTGTACGACTCTGAAGTGATTTGTATGCTATTGCAGAAGGTGGAGTCCTACTGTCTGTCAATGTACACGTTGCTTGGATTTCTCATTTTATTTGCAAAAACAATAAAAATTCTGCATCTTAACAGTTCTTGATCAAAAAGTTCCATTATCCTCTTCTGGAACAAGGTCTTATATGAAGAAAAACCATACCGAGCACAGCTATTCTATTATTATTTAAATTATTCCTCTGTATTATTGGTTTTGAATATTTATTAGTTTTTTGATAACTTCTTTCATTATTCATAAAGGGTAGCCACACAGTTTGATGAAAAAAGCAGTACAATGAAACCTTATTTTGCATCACTGATGTTTCATGCAAACTGTTCTCCACTGCTTTTTTTTTTCTTTAAACAAAGGCCTGCAAGGATCTGGGAATCTCTGTTGTGGTTCTTGCAACATCCCCTCCCTGTGGGTTTCATCAGGAGGGGAAGCCATCCAGCACCTCTCCACTCTATATTCTTTAGCATGGTTAGGGATGAAATAATAAATCCCTCAAGAGAGATGGAAATGAAGAGGCAAAGGTCAGGAAAGAAAGATGTCTTTTCACATAAGATATGAAAAACAAATGAAGAATTACTGACAGAGAGAAAGCAAGAGAATGCAGTGTTGGTTTAGGTGATTTATGGGGTTTTCTTCTGAAGCCCATGAGACTCCAAGGAAATAAGGACAATTATTATACTGACTGCAGGATCTGTGTGCATGTCGAGTGTCTGACAGGAGCCAACATCAGGTGCTTCACTAGCAGGCATAAAACCATGCAGTGAGCAGGCTGGAGAAGGGTTGTTTTCATGCACTACAGTTGTGATCAGAGGCACAGAGTCCAGTGGAGGCCTGTTGCTGGTGGTGTTGCCACGAGTCAGTACTGGCTCCAGGATTGTTCAACATCCTCATCTGTGACCTGGATGAAGGGATGGAGTGTGCCCTCAGCAAGTTTTCTGCTGATACAAAACTGGGAGGAGTGGCTGACACACCAGAAGGCTGTGCTGACATTCAGTGGGACCTGGACAGACTGGAGAGCTGGGTGGAAAGGAACCTAATGAAGTTCAAAAAGAGCTAGTGTAGAGTCCTGAACGTAGGGAAGAGTAACACCATGCACCAGTACAGGTTAGGGCTTGACCCACTGGATAGCAGCTCTGCAGAGAAGGACCTTGGAGTCCTGGTGGACAAGAAGTTAGCCATGAGACAGCAGTGTGCCTTTGTCGCCAGGAAGGCAAGTGGTATCCTGGGGTACATTAAGAAGAGTGTGACTAGCAGGTAAAGGGAGGCTCTCCTCCCTCTCTACTCTGCCCTGCTGAGGCCATGTCTGGAGTATGGTGTCCAGTTCTGGGCTCACCAGTTCAAGGGAGACAGGGTACTACTGGGGGGAGTCCCAACAGGGGGCTATGGGGGTGATTAAGGGGCTGGAACATCTCTCTTATGAGGAAAGACTGAGAGACCTGGGGCTTTAAAAAGCCTGGAGAAGAGAAGGCTGAGTTGGGATCTTATCAATAGTTATAAATATCTGAAGGGTGGGTGTCAAGAGAGTGCGGCCGGTGTCTTTTCAGTGGTGCCCAGCAACAGGAAAAGGGGAAATGGGCACAAACTAGAACACAGGTAGTTCCACCTCAGCATCAGGAAAAAAATTCTTTACTGTGAGTGTGATGGAGCACTGGAACAGGCTGTCCAGAGAAGGTTTGGAGTCGTCTTCTCTGGATATATTCAGAACCCAGCTGGACACATTCCTGTGCAACCTGCTGCAGGTGAACCTGCTTTGGCAGGCGATTGGACTAGATAGTCTCCAGAGGTCCCTTCCAACCCCTACCATTCTGTGATAGATTTGCTTAAACCCCAAATTATAAGGTTTAATGTCTGTTCTAAAAGGTTTCTCATCATCACAGGTATGCCTTGCTCATAGCTTTCTTGTTACCAATCTAGCTATAAAGTACTCATTAGACCTACAGGTGGATACTTGGTCTCAACAGCCTTTCGCATCAACGATTTCTTAGTCTGCTAATTCAGCTTTTGTATTGATGGATGCTTCTGTTTATTGCTTTTGTATTTGACATGTTCTGCCTGCATTAACTAACCCCTTTCTCTTGTTTTACATGTTTGACGCGTGGCTTGCTCTCCTCAACTTGCATTACTATGACAGCTGCTAAAATTCAGACTTTTGACCGACTGCCTTGTTTTTATTAAATTCTGCACTTCACTTTTGCCAGATGTAGTGAATTTGGCATTTTAATGTGTCTGACTTCTTGTTTAATTGCACCAGTCTCTTGTGTGAAACTGGTCCTTCAGCAAGAAAGCCTGCATAAAATGTGAAATACAGAGTGGGCCTCAGGAAAGGTCAATTTTTGTGTTACTATTATAGTTCAGTGTGAAGCTTGCTTGTCTGTGAAGAGCCTGGACTTTAAAAAACGTGATAGTCCGATGTAGGGTTATTGACCAATTTCTTTCTCGTTTCCAGCTGAGCTGCCAGGATCATCTGCAATCAAGCTCTCCTCCTTGTGCGATCTTCCAGCTCAGCTGCAAGAATTGTACCAGCAGGGCTTCATCTTGGCTGCTGTCCACCCTTTCGTGCAACCAACTGATGAAAAAGAGAAAACTCCCCAGGAACAAATCTTCAGGGCTGTGCTTATCAAGAAAACAGAAAGGTAAAGCACTTTCAGTGAACTTGGATAAAAATAGACAATGTGATTTCCTGCTG
>NW_008628839.1:24751-39294 GCF_000691845.1 Merops nubicus
TTTTTTTGTGCAAGACTTTTTTTTTTTTTTTTTTTTTTTTTGGTGGGCTGGAATAGACTTAACATGTTCTTTGTGTTCACAATTCATCTGCAGTTTGGCAGACGACTCAGAGAGTAACAAGTTAAAATACGCTCTGTATTTTGGGATGTGTTGTCATGAGAGGCAAACAAACAAGCCCTGTGCTTGACAATTTGTGAGGACAGTCCTGTTGGTACCCTTCAAGAATTGATTAGATTAAATTAAGACAGGAAAAGTGCTTCCTTAGAAAAGGCATATTAGATGGTTACAGTTAAAGCAAATATTTTGAGAACTGCAGTACTGATGCATACTTCTTAAATTTATGTGTAGACTTCAGGCCTTTCTTTCCTCTAAACAATGCAAATTCTTTTAATTTTTTGCTCAGTGTAAAGTCTTTAAGTAAAAAAATGACTCTCTTGCTTTGTTCAGTCTCTTAAAATGTATTGAGAATATGCCACATAATCAAAGTCTGAAGATGAATAAACAAACAGGAATACTGTTCTTTTATATTTTAATCTGATTAAAAAGAATCAATAGAATGTGCTGCTTTAGCCTCGAAGAGAAATAAAATGCTAGTATTTATAAGCCTATATTAATGATTTTTAGTTAATAATTTAAAACATAATTTAATGTTATCCAAGCACCCACAAGTCTGTAGCTACCTGTGTTGCTGCAGCCATTCCATGCTGTTTTCCTGTGTTAGTTGCATTCACCAGTCCGCCCCTTCTTACTATGACCTATACTGGAGGCTGGGGGATGCTTAAACCTCCATTTGCCTAGTCCCTCTCTTCTTGCTGATGCTTGAAGGAAGGATGTAACTGTTTTAGACATCTCTTCTTGAGGGTGTCTTGAGAGTAGGTTTAGACTGGATCTTAGGAAGAAGTTCTTCAGCACAGGGGTGGCAGGACTCTGGACTAGATTGCCCATAGAGGTTGTGGATGTCCCCTCCCTGGAGGTGTTTAAGGCCAGGCTGGATTAGGCCTTGAGCAACCTAGTCTAGTTGAGATGTGTCCCTGCCTGTGGCGAGGAGGTTGGATTAGATGACCTCTAGGGTGCCTTCCAATGTAAGCCATTTTGTGATTCAAAACTGAACCCCACCATTCTGTTTGCTACACCCTGGTAATCCATCGGTGGCAATTAAGATAGGATCGAACCTCAGCCTGTGACTTAAGGAAGAAGTTTTGCATTTCATTAGCAGCATTATGTAGGCATTAGGTGTCACAGGCAATTTTAGCTTCTACAGTGACTCTGTGTTCACCTTGACTTGCTTTTAGTTTTTTTTAATAAAGAACTTCATGCTGGCTTGCCTGCTATTATTGTTTAAAAATTTTCTAGTTTTATGGTCAGAACAAAAAAAAAAGGTTTGGCTGTGGAGTTCTTGAGTAATATTGGGCTGAGCTTGCCTGGTTTTTGGGACTTGCTCTCCCTGCCTGCAAAATACACTGCTGCAAAAAATGGAAGTATTTATATGTATGAGTTTGCAATGTTAAGTAGGTGCTTAAGCACCTCTGCTGGACTGGGGTCCAAGGATTCAGCATCTTCCAGGACAGAGCTGTGAAGGCACGTCAGGGAGGATCAGCCTCCTCCTTGGCGGAGCACTCAGTGTGTTGCTGCTGTCTCGTACCGTATCCAGTAGTTTACATCTGTGCAGGATGATTGTGAAAGAGTAAAAAATCTTAATTGCCTGCTCGCTCGCTTGGGTGCCAGTGTTTCACACGCTTAGACGGCTGTAAATGACAGTACAAAATTGAAGACAGTAGAGAGTCTTGAACCAATTACAGTTCCTTTTACATTCACACTCCCGTTTCTTTGCGTTCCCTCGTCTGTCATTCCTGGCTGCCTAGGGAAGCGGAAGAGACTTGGTGCAGCAGGAAAAAACAGACAAGTACCAGAACGGGAAATGACATCAGTTTGGTGTTTCATGTAGTTTAAATGTTCCCGAGTTTGGCTGAGAGTATGGGAGAAGCAGCTGCCATAGTGTGTGGGTGCAGCTAATGCTTGCATTGCCAAGCACAGGTTGCAGATGGCTATGGCCTGCACTGAGACCTGCATTATTTGAACCATGAGTTTATCCCATTCCACTAACAGCTGGAGAAAAAAACCCATACTGTTAATTTACTTAATTAACCTTTCTCATTATACTACTACTAAAGAATATAATTTATGATATTTTTTTTCACTCAGGACTATCAAGTCTCTGGCATCTGTAAGCTGTCTCAGTTGAATTTTTGGGTAGAAGTCAAGGTCTACTTAGGATATTCGTTGATCAAATGAGTGTTTATTTCTGTCGTAAGATTTTAGGAGTGTAAGTAGTCCAGCTACAGTTGTAGGATCACGCGCAAAATTTACGCTGTGAAATAAAAAGTGATTCCCCTGCTGTTGTCTGTAGTGGTGGTGTCTGGGGAGCCCAGGAGTCATATAAAGCTCTGTGTCTTGGTGCGGGGCCCACCCTCAGGCCTTCTGGGGCTGTAGCTCCTTTCTTTCTGCAGGTTTTACCATGGATGGCTCCAACAGTGTATGCTTCGTCTGTCAGTTGTCTGGCAGACACCAGATGCAGGTTTCCACACAGCTTTTTTTGTTGCCTGAATGGAACAGAAATTAAATGCCTTTTTAGTACAGTAATGTCAATTCTCTGTGTACAGTGACTGAACTGAACCTTGAATTAGCCCTTAATCAGTGTTGCACCTTTATATGCCACTTTTATGTTTTAAAAAGAAGACTGTTGATTTGTGTTTTGAGGTCTTAGTTTTGTAGCACTGCCTCCAAAAGTAGGAAGCAGCAGATGATGTGTGCCAAGAACTACATGCTGCTGCTGCTATCGCTGAGATTTGCAGTGCAGGTTTGCTCAAGAATAAAGCGGGAAAGATAGTTCTTAAGATGCGTTAGGCATTAAAACTCATGGGAAAAGTACCTACCGGTGTTATTCCTCCTATTTTGCAATTGTCCTGGAGTTTGAAATGACTGGGCGAGAATTTGGAATGTCATTGTACACTTAAGGTTACTTTTAAAGTCACTATGATAGTTTTGTCTATACTGGTATCTCTGTGGCTTCATTATCTTAGCTGTCTGATAATTTCTGGTAAATAAGGAAGCAGGAGTCATTCCTGAGGAAATGCAGTCTTAACATCAAAGCTGTAAAGGGTGAAGAGCAAGGTTTGTCTCTTGGAAATGTTAAGGACAATATAGAAGTAAAGGTCAGATTATTATTTTTTTTTTAATCAACAATACAGTAGTTTGCACTGCAAAACCCATCATGTTAAGTAAATAGGAGTGTTTAATTCTGCAGAGGCACCAGGCATGAAAGTAGTCTATCAAGTAGTTGAAGGACTTCGCCATTGCTCTCATCAAATTTGCTATAATAAATTTAAATACTTCTGTAGCACCTGATTGCATTGTGCACACTAACGAGTTGATTGGAAGTGGTTTGGTTGTCAAATAGAATAGAGTCAGATAAAGGAATAATAACTTGTAGTGTTCCTGTGAATGCTTCCTCTCTCCGTTTCTCTCTCTAAATTTCAGTGGTCTTAATTAAAAAGCAATTTATTGTTTTACTATCGGTGCTGAGTTCTGTGATACTTTGGTTTCTTGGAGAAGGCATCTCATTAAAAAAACACAAAGAAAAATCTTCAAGCCCAGGTTTCTTCAGGGTTTTTGACGAACACAGGGAAGGCTCCAGGTGTGAAGTATAACCCCTGGCCTGCTGGTTCATCTTGATTCACCTTTGAGAAAAGTTGATTCACAGTGGTTTACACTTGAAGAGAGGAATCTCAGGAAAAGGGATATATGGTGGTGGCCTGGAAAGTGAGACTGTGTGACAGTGTAGCTCTCCTGGCGGAGGGGGCAGGGTAAGGTCCATGCATTTGGGAGGTTCTGGCCAATCCAGATAAAGAGTGTGGCAGGTATGTTGCTTACCTTCCCCCGAGGAACAGAGATCGTTAGTTTTTCGTGTGTGTAATAACTTGTCTCTCTTTGCCCTTTTATTGCCATACTCACTAGTTTTTAATATAACAATCTCTGTTTAGGTGTCTTGTGCATGTTCATTATTTTGGACAGCTCGTGGCTGTTGCAGATAACCTGTTCCCTGCAAAGAAATCACAGTCAGCCCCTGAACAATATTGTAACAAAAGCACAGCACAAAGCTGCTTTAGTTTATTCCCAGCACCCTGTAGTGTGACACCTCTGTCTGGCATCTTAAAGTTTCAAAATCCGATGTCTATTAAAATGTTTTAATTTCCTTTTCTAGATACTGTTCACCAGAAAGCAAGCTCCATTCTCTTCCACTAGGAAGGATGCGTGGTCTGGGCGCATAAGCTGTTGGCTTACAATCGTTTTTGTGTGCTTGCAGACACTCCATTTCTCCACAGTAGATATAAGTTGAATAATATAATATAAACAGTAGGTATAAATTGAATTCCAGAGAGGTCTTTCTCTCCATTGTTCTATCTATGTCTTAGGACGTACCCTTCTACAGGTTTTGCCACTAATCAATAAAGCAATCTGTAGGACATGCAGAAGTAGACTAAGTATTATAATCTAAGAATAATATTTTTAGAGTAGACATCTGTGTTTGCCTCAGACAACTTTGCAGCTGTTTTCCCTTTCTGTAAAAATTGAGGTGTCAGGTGTTCCAGTGAATCACTTGATGAGATGATTCTGATTCTATTACTGTAATTTCCCTATATCCATTAATCCTGATGAAATGCAAACTTTCATCACTTGGCCAAAAATAATTCTGTTTATCTGCAAAGGAATTTAACAGTCTGAGTTCAAAAGTTTAATAGTTAACTCGGATTTTTACAGTTTCTTTCTTTCCTTTTTTTTTTTTTTTTTTCTGATAGTCAATGTTAATTCCAAGTTATTCAATTAATGTCATCTTCTGAGGTACAGCTGATTTTTTTTGTGTCCTCTGTGTCATTTGAAGTCTGGGTTTACAGAAAACATAGAAGTGAGCTTATAGAAAGTCTGGATTTCTAGAAGGTGTAGAGCAGCATGATGTTAATGTAAAAGATTGAAATGGCTTAAACATGCAATGTGAAATGACTTAAGACAGTAGTGATTGTGTTGTTCCTTTGATGCTATGTTTGCATTTTTGGTTGTTATTGTCTGCTTGATATTTGCTTAATTACGTTCACTGAAGGTTTTGGGCAGCTGAATCAGGAGAAATCCTGACTTTTCATTTCTGAAAGACCAACTCTGTCTTTTTCCAGTCATATTAAACTCTTCTTTTAATAGTAGTGAGCAGCCCTTCCCATAAAAGAAAGGAAAACTGTATTATACCAGGGAACTGATGAAATATACTTTCCTGGAAAGCCTGTCTTTGAGTTTCTGTGGATATTTCTTCATTTTCCTTGTGGAAATTTTTCATGCTGCATTTGACCTTCAGTGGCACATCACTGTATAAAATGTGCACAGTGCTCTGGACCTTTCTTAGAGCATGCACTGTGCCACATCAGCTGCATCCCCCACTCCAGTGTCATTTGCAAACAGGTCCTCTCCTCCATGTCATTGATGAAAGTGTTAAACATGAAAGGTCCCAGGTTGCAGACCATTGAGTGGGAACTCCACTTGTCACTGGCCTCCAGATGGGCGGTCACCATTGACCATGGCTTTTACTCATGGTTTTCCAGACTGTAGTTCCCTAACTTGCATACAAGAATAGTGTGGGAGTCAGTGCCAAAACCCTTGCTAAAATTGCCATGAATGACAGGCCACTTCCCTCCTTCCACTCCTCCACAAATCCACTCACTTCAACATCAAAGACAATTGGATTGGTCGAGTGTGATTTACCTTTGCTACATGTATGCTGGCTGTTCCCAACCCTCTTCTTCATGGGCCCTGAAATGTGCTACAAAAGATCTCTGCAGAACTACAGGAATTCCAGTTGAAGGCATTTCAAAATAATACAGTCTGACAAAATATATCAGTGATCACCTCCAGTGCTTGCTTGAGTTGGTGAAAGGGGGTGCTTTGCATTGGTACAATATATTTTTAATTGAAATGTAAATGCATGTGTGTGTGTGTATGCATATACATGCGTATCTGTTTTTTGTGTAGGATTTAGTCTTGAAGATGGCAAGGGTCTGACTTTGCCTCCATGAGCATTCGGATCAAACATGTTTTGTGTGCAGAAGCAGTGCGTTGTTACTCTCAGCAGGCTGATTTCAGCTTGCTGAAAAAATAATATTTATTCCATACCCATCTTCCTTTAGCTCAAGGGACAATGGCTTGAGTTTTTAAACCTTATTTGTTTGAAGTTCAAAGAAATACATATTTCCTTGCAACGACTTTTAATATTGACCCAAAATAAATGTTCTTCATCTGTGTTCTCAAAATTATTAACGCTGCACATTAAAGATGCCTATGTATCCATACGTGCCTGAACTTCTCCTTAAGAAACTCTATATGCTGTCATTAAGAAAGTTTAAAATTTTATTAACAAATAATATATATTCAAATGGTAAGGTTTCCTATATAAGAAAATTCCTAGAAAAGAAAATGCTTAGGTAATAGTGTTTAAAACAGTGTCATATAGGTTAGAGTTGATGTTGTTATGATGCAATATACCTGCTTTTATTTTTATACAAATAAGTGTGTTTTTGTTGAGTGGGCATCATAAACCCTATAGGTTTTAATTTCTGTCTTCTTGATTTTCAAATACTCTGAAAAAATAAATCTCCAAACTGCACTTACGTTCCTAGCATCATCTTAATCAAATAGTAATTTTTAGATTATCTGCGCAGCTTACAAGTGTGCTTTTGGCTTCCCAAATTCATGGGCATGGAGAAATTCAGGAAGACTGGGACCAAATGTTGGCATCCTCATTTCCTTCTTGTATCTAAAAAGGATTGGAAATCCAGTTTGTAACAGACGTTGTGTTGTCAGCTTTAATAGTTCCTGTCTAAGTCACTGGTACTCTAGAGCTGGTAATGGTTTGTCTACCATGAAATAGTGCTTAACTGCAACCAGCTGTACAGGAAATGACAGCCTACCGAAACAGCTATTGTAAAGCAGTTTTGGCCAGTGAAATTCCAGTTATAAGTGAGAATCTTATTTATTCTGTGTATTTTCTTCTTCTTTAGTGGCACTAGAAGTCCTGTTTAGGATTCAAGATGCTGGTCTTTTTAAGACTGTGGTCTTGATCTTTTTCCTTAGCAGTACCACTTGAAGGTACTGTCTATGCCTGGCTCCGATGTGCCTGCAAATGCTGTCCCTCTGCTCAGCACCAGGTAGACTGACATTCCCTCTCAATGCTTTGCCACTCCCTGGTTAAGGTTGTCCATGGTGGTCACTAAGGGTATGTACAGACAGAAAAATCCTTCTATGCGAAAATTTGTAAAGAGATATGAACAATAAGATGCATAACTTTGCCATTCATTTATGAGATGCATTATTTATTGTATAGAGGCTGGAAGTAATTTCTTACTCACCTGGATTTGCTCAGAAAATTATTTAATAGCTTGTGAAATCTACAGCTATTTACTGTTTTAATGTGAAAAGCTATGGCTTTTGATTTGTTTGTTTTGACAGAATAAAAGGTGAAAACTACCAGTATAAACACTTGCCTTCAACATATATGGATGTGTTTTACTTGAAGGCATTGGGAAATACGTTTTGGTAATATTGAGGGCTTCTGAAGGAAGATTTTAACTGAAGATTTTATGGGCTTTAGCAGAATCTGTTACACATGTTCTGTGACATAGTGTTCCTAAGAGAATGCAATGGTATTTGATGCAATTTCTTTCATGAGCCCTAGCACAGAGGTAGCTTGAGACTCTTAGAGGAAGAATTCACTGTCGTTTGTTTGAGAAAGTGTATTTCAAAGGAAGTGCTTTTTAAAAGAGGAAAAATAAACATGCCATCTTAAGCAGTTGTACTAAGAATGTCTCCATTTTTACAGATGTAATCTCTATCTCAGGTAACGTGCACTTTTCAAAGAAATTGGATTTAGATCTTCCAAAAACTGTGGAAATCAGAGTGCAGGGAGTTGTTGAGGGGGAGGAATTAGGAGTGTTTCAAGGGTAAACTTCCCTTTTCCTTACACCTGTGTATAAACTTCACCAATATAGGTTGAAAAGAATTTGTTTTTACAGGTGTCCAGTAGGTTTAAACATGAGTTTACAGTCTTAGTTCTTTTGGAGCAAATAGAATAGTAAGTTTTGTTGTATGTTGCAGCAAGTATTTACAGCAGCACCACAGTTTTCCTGGAGACCTGGTTGCTGTGTAATGAGAAGGCCTTGGTGAAAGGGTGGGCACAGAATAGCGTGGCATGTACTTCATTTCTGGGATATCTTAACTTTGAATTTGGGTTGTATTATTTCAAAGGCTCTGGCCTGGGAGTATGGCTTCTGAGTCGTGGTGGAAGGGGGCTGTGATGAGTGCTGTGGGTTGTCCCAGGGAGAGAACTGCTGGAGGCGTTTGGCCCTCATGTGTAGAGTCTTAGTGTTGTCTCCCAAAAATGGGATTGATTGTCTAAGAAGGATTTGGTTCCATGCTGCCTGTTCCTGGTAAGTCACTTCAGGTTTGTAATTAAATAACAACTGAAGCCCTAGAGAATTGTGTTTGCTCCTTTTTGATGTTTTATTGACTTTGCATTGCAATATCAAGTGGCAGTTTTGACAGTTTACGGATTGCTGGAACATTAGAGAGCCCAAGCTCATACTTACTTCTGTCTGAAACATGGTTAGATAATGTCAGGGCTACATTTCCAGTTGGTCACGTATGGGTTTTAGAGAAAAACATAGCTATAGTAGTAAGTGCTCTAGCAGGGAGACTTTCTTAAGTTTATTTTTATGTTCTTGAATTCGTTGAGTTCCTCTGTGGCAGAAGATCTACACAGAATAAATGGCCATATCTAGGACTTTATTTAGAACAGCAAAAATGTTTGTCTGCACTTCACACATTGTCTCTCACAAAAGAATTTTGGGTTTAGTTTGGTTTGATTTTTTTTTTCTTGACGAAATTGTTCTTTGCTGCTGAAATTAATTTCTGTGCGTCCATTACAGAGTAGTGGTGGAACACTGTTAGTTCCCCCAGTAATGATCTCTCTGAATCCTGTAAAGATGTTTGGTGAGTTGCCATGGACACCAGTGTTTTGTTAAAATTGAGATCAGTGTGGGACCACCAGTTACAAGAAGAACCTAGAAAGGGGGGGAATAACAAATAGGGAAAGGACTTCAGTGTTCCCAAACTTTCACAGTCTGGTACTGCGTGTCCTGTGTGTGAGATAAGCGAAATGACGTAAGAGTATAGCCTTTACAGAAGTGGGAAGCTCAAGTGCAACATCTGACGTGATGCTTCAGAGAGTCCCTGCAGCGCTGGCCGGGAGGCGCAGTGCCAGTTTGCAGCTGGCGGCCTGCGCGTCTCGGGGCTCCTCGTAACCGTCAGCGTCTCGGGAGAGCCCCTGGGACCATCTGTGCCTGCAGCCTCTTTTCTGCCACACAGCCTCAGTCCCCAGAGCAGCCTGTGTAAGGCTGTTACACAGACCTGTGTACAAGTGTGTGGCAAGGCTGCAGAGCCCTTGTTCCCTTGTTTCCCTCCTTCCTCAGCACTCGCGGTTCAAACTTTTGCACCTTTCTTCCTGTCCTCTAGGTACCCAGGGCTTCTGGCAGCTGCTGCCCAGAGTCGGTTCTTCACTTAGAGCTACATCTTTTTGTTCTCCATATGGAATGTTAATATAACTACTTAGTTACTAATCCCAAGGATTAGGGGCTGGTTTCTATTTTTGTATGTTCCTTCATGTGTTTTCCTAAAGAACTGATAAAACAAATGATTCTCTGCATTTCCTCTGTTGGTCAGGCATGTCGATTTCCTTTCATGGGAGTCCAGAGAAGGGAAAGCTGCCATCAGCAACACTGCTTTGCAGTGCATGCCTGTGGGCTGTTGATTCAAGACCATCCAGGATAACTTCCAAATTTTCCCCTGGTGTATTTTGACCGATACCATGTTTCCACAGCACTGATTTGTTCAGCAATGTCTATGGCGGGTGCCATACATGTCAATTTATTGTAGGTGTTAGTGTCTTCTGAAAGAGAACGGATTTCTTACTTAGCTTTACATTTCAAATACAAAGCATAAGGTAAGACTGAAGCATAAACTCCTTTAACTAGCCCCTAATGTGTACTTAGAATGGTGGTAGATAAAAGAGGGGGTTCCTTTAATTATTGTCTGTGAAACACACCCTACATCAGGCCACCCTGTGGGGCCCAGAGCATCTGTCAGCCCAATGCATTGAGCTCTGCTTTCTGCATATTCTGTTACACCACCTGTGTATCCCACTTGATGTTGGCCATAGACAAAGTGTTTATTGAACAGATAAAGAAATTTGAAAGCTCCTGAGGCATTTCACCATCTGCAGTCATTGGTGTGATTTGCTTCCTTAGCGTGTAGGTGAAATGCTGTAACTGTCACTTGTCAGAACTGTGTTGAGCTCAATGGAGTGAATATGCTGGAACTGAAGATTTGTCTGAAGGTTAGCTCTCCATGGGAAATGTTTATAAAGGGGATGTTTGGGTACCCAGTGTTAAGAACAGAAACTGATTTATTTTTTTCTGTGTGTCGCTTCAGGTCTCCAAAAGGTGATGTCCACAGTGAAGGATATGTCTTGGAGGTAGAGTGCTGCTCCTCTTTAAACCAACTTTCAGACAAGAAGGAGATACCTGACTTTATTAAGAAAGTGAGTAAAAAAAAAAAAAAAAAAAAAAAGGGGTGGGGGAGCAAAACCCAAAACACAATATGGGTTTTTTTCCCTGTAATTACTGCTTCTAGTTCTGTCAGTCTGACAATAGGAGTACGTGTACATTTTGTGCAGTTGAAATACTGCAGCAGAATTTGGTGGTTTGTAATTTTAAGTGTATGAAGGGCAATTATACTTGCTGAGTTAAATAAGTTTGATCATATTATTATGAGAAGATGACTTGTAGTATCATAGGAGAGTGACCTCTCACAGATGATAGCAACTAAGTTACTAATGTAGAAGACAGTCCTATAATGATGTCAGCATTTTAAGGTGAAACATTATGTATAATTTCCATTTTAGTGTCAACATACCCTGTTGAATAGGACTATAGCTAAAAGGCATATGAACTCCTGGAATATCACAGATGATCTAAGTTTTGTTCAGTGTCACATGATCTTAGCAGTTAGAGATGGTACTGGTAACTTAAATACCTTTGTAACTCAGAGTAGTGTTGCTTTCAGTGAACTTCTCCATATACTGAGGTACTGGAAGAGAACTCTGCAGTTCTTTCTTTCTTGCCTTCTTTTAAAAATTATTTTTGATGCTGTAATATTCTGCCAGACTGGGGATTAGCAGGTTATGTCCATTTTAGTGAAGACAGATTCGTTGTGCATGCTTCAAATTTTGCAGCATCTGTTGTGTCCTATTGCACATTATAAAAAAATAGCATTAAATACTATATTTACTTACCCACATGGTGTAAGAATAGTATGAGTGGCATCCTCTCCTAGCTTTAATCTGTCTTGCAGTGATAATAGTTAAGAAAATATTGTAGAACAAATTTCAGCACAGGCTGTATGAGTTTGATAGGGACTCAACCTGACAGACTCATACTCATGTTCAGTCTTTCCTTTTTAATATGTATTGTAAAAACTGGATTAAAAATAATGCAGCTACAACTATCTGATCATCATCATCATACTACTTGAAGATATATAGATTTTGCTATCAGAACAAACAGAAGTTTTCTGAACACTTACTAACATTCGGAAGTTTGTCTGAATTTCGTTGCAGGATTTACTGTGTTACTGCACTTTTATTCTGACGCTATTTTAGGTTATTTTAATATATTCACACTTAGGCAAAACTGGTGTAGTTGTTCTGTATCAGTTTCAATATGTTTGATTTTCTTCTTCAGTTCTTTGAGTCAGAGTAGATATATAGGCTTACCTGTCATAACTGATAGCAAAATTTTATATCATTGCAACAGAAAATTTCTTTGTTTTTGTAACTTTAGAAAGAGTATGGCTAACATGAAAACAAAATGACAATCCAGGAGTCATCTTATTTCCATAAATATCCAATTCTGAGACTCTTCAGAATGCTTTTCCAGACATGGAAATGTTTCTGTTGGTAGAAGGTGTTTGATTATGGGGTTATAAATATGCAGTTTTGAAATATAATAATTTAAATTTTAATAGCTAAAATGTATATTTACTGCTTCTCTGTAGGCTGAGTATGTCACTCATCCTCAGATGTTATTTGATGTAGAGGAATTTGAAGTTCTTTGAAGCTGTTGCTGTCAAGTGTGTATCTTGTCACTGTCTGTATCTGATTAAACACATTGTGCAAGTCTCAACACTTTAATGTAAATCTAACTCAGGAAACAGGACTTGTTTTTGAGTAGAATTAATTGTCATGTTAACTAATTTGTCTGAGCAACAAAAATGTCCATTACTTTTAAGGGTATATAAAACAGGTGTTTACAAATAAAAAGTAAAGGATGTTCTTCAAAGACAGTAGTAACAAAAAGCTGTTAGAGAGGACAATTGCTGGTTTTCAGAAAAGAACAACCCTATAATTCTTTTCAAACTGTGTAAGACAATTGAAGTTAATAGAGTGTTGTAATTGAATAGGCAAATCCTTGATCACTGAGCTTTCCATAACAGAGGTTTTAGCACAGGTTTGCCATCTTACTGCATTGAAAATCACTGTATTTTTAAAAGAAGATACCAAATAGTACTGTGTTGTCAAAACAAGTCAGTATTTCCCACTACTGTGAATGTACTAGAAAAAAATTCCTCTACCCTGAGAAAATTAATTTTATTATTTTCATTATGCACTGCTGAGCAAGCATTGTTTACATGGAATTTGAACAAGGATGCAATTTCAGTAACTTCTTTTCTCAACTGATTTTCTGTTGCATTGAAAATGTACATCATAATCAATATTAACTGCTTGTTCCTGGCAAACAAAACAAATTTACAGTGTCACAGAGCATAGATAATATCTTCTTTCTTCTTTTATAACTCCATATAAATGTTTAAGAGTAATGAAGTAGAAGGAAGGAAGTTATTTCACCTGGAGAATGCTTCTTGCTCACTGAAACAAAGTGGCTTAGAACAATGCTGACTATAAAACATCAAAAATGCTAAAGACGCCTCCCTGGTCAAACCTGTATGTGTGTTAATGAGGTTCTCCTGCACTTTGGGACTATGTCCCAATTCTCTAATCTCTTCTGTCAATTTTTGCCACCATTGTGGTCTCGAATCCTGGTGAGAGCCATTGAAGGGAGGACACAGTTAAGTATGGGGTACATAACGTCACATGAGATATATTCTTCCTGTACCTTAAAATCACATTGACATCACCATGTTCTCTTTATTCTTTCTTATCAGTGTGAATCTAATGCAGCTCAGCATGTCCTGAAGAGCTCCAACAGTCCCATGGTGTTTTTGTCATTCAATTCCTGAGCAATGAAAGAAGTAACTTAAGTGTTTTGTATATATTTTACTGCTGTATTTGTATTAGCACTCCTGTCTTTGCTCTCAGGTAAAACAGAGATTAAAGATATCCTCATCTGCTTTTTAATGAGCAAAGCTAACTTCTAAATTTCACTGTAGCTCAGATCATTCTGAAGTTGTTGCAAGTCAGAGATGTTACTTCTGAGATCCCATATTCTGTAATACTTTGACTTGTGTCTCATGTAAAATGGGGTAGCCTTTAATTACTTCCTTAGTTGCTCTTTATTTCTGTGTATCCTGTTATCATTTTTTTTCATCTGAGAGTGTTCTGAATCTGCTGAGACAAAGTAAGGGAAGGAGAAGCTAGGCTGACATCCCAAAAAAACCAGCTATCTTGGATACACAGTCATATATGAATGCCAAATATGTTTCTCATGAGCTTTGTTTTCCTCATCAATCTGAGTTGCAAGCTCTAGAAGAATTGTAACAGGCAGAAGTTTTTACTCCTACGCTTGCATCTTTATGGTGTTGGTGAGAGGTTAATAAAAGGAGGATGATTTTGGTACCATTTCTTCTCAGTTTTGACTTTTTAAAATTGAGAAAGAACATTTTTGTGTCCTTGGTTGCTTGGCTAGTAATGCTTTGTCAGAAGGAAATTCTTGTATGTTAACTTTTTTTCAGTTTGACCCCATTGCAGAGTTCATGTTTATTGTCCCTGTGGACTTGTTATCCTTCCTTGGGGAAGTATGATAAGCATGGAAGAGCATGGTTTAAAAATGCTACAGCTTAACTGAAATCCAAATGCAAGCATCTTCCTTGTGTTTTTGAATAGGCAAGGACCTCTCCCTGCTGATCTGTCCTTACTTGACTCAAAAATAAGTTAAATTTCTTCCAACAAACTTAAGGCCACAGAATCATAGAATCATTTTGGTTGGAAGAGAACTTTAAGATCATCAAGTCCAACTGTTAGCTCAGCACTGAGAGGTCACCACTAAACCATGTCCCTAAGCACCTCATTCTTTAAATCCCTCCAGGGATGATGGCTCCACCACTTCCCTGGGCAGTCTGTTGTTCCAGTGCTCTAGAACCCTTTCTGTGAAGAAATT
>NW_008628840.1:0-14530 GCF_000691845.1 Merops nubicus
TCATTAACTGCATTCTCTTTACAGGTTGCAGTGAACCTAACGTGTCAGCTTTGGACTATCTCAGAAGATGGAGTAGATGCAATTACTTGCATTCCTTAGAACACGATAGATCAAATGCTGCCACAGGAGAACTCTTCTTGGATTTTGATGGCGCAGAGTGCTGAAATGAACCTAAAGTGTCACTCTGTGTCTAAGATACACAGCGAAAGGCAGAATAAAATTTTTTTTGAGCTTAGGACAAAGATCTCTGATGCCTCACGGAAAATTCTGAAACATGCTTGGAGATTGTTTTGCTGACATATAATTTTCTATATTTTTCAGGCTATTTAAAGCACCATCCTGTGCTCTCTTTGCCATCATTAGCCTACATATTTACACAATATTCTGGGCTATGCATCCTGATACTTGGATGAACAGAGGATCTTCAAAGATTCAGACCTCATCTGCTACCACAGTATTTAACCAGATTTGTGATCTTCTGCTAGACGTGTAATTAGGAGACCTGTCTGGAATTTTTGAGGAGGGACGTAAAGTTAAGTAACTATTATTCATCAAAAAATTACTGGAACCAAACTCTTTCAGGGAAATATAATGATTTTGATGATAAACTTGGTCAGGCAAGGTTCATTCAGTGCAGAATTAATGATTCAAACGGGACTCAAACCTTTCACCCAGCCTGAATAGGAGGGGGGCTGTTAACAAGATTATTCTTCCTCAGTATGAATGTGCCAGTTACACTCACTTCCCCAAGAACAGGGAAGAGTTTATATACCAAGTTTATATTTGTCAGCAGAACAGCAGACATGTAAATGAAAACAGCAGACAAGTAAATGAAAACAGCATCCGTTGGTCAGTTAGAAACTAGATAAAATTGTCAGAGGAATAAAACTAGAGGGAGAAATACATTCTGAAGCAGGAAAAGCATACTGAATCTCATCTCATGGACATGCGTTATCCTGGGTAACCTGAGTCCTTTGCTCTTTGATCAGAAGAACAGGGGTTTCCTACAAAGCACAGATCACCTCCTCTCTGGGATGAAAACAAAAGCAGGGAACAAAGGTCTCAGACCAAGTAAGGCAGCATAGTTCTAGTCTTCAGACCCTCATCCTGAATTATAAATACAAAAATAAAAGAAAAAAAAAAATCAAAAGAAATGTTAAAGTTTGCCCACCAAAGATGCCACAGTAACACTTGTGTATAGAGCAAATGTGGCTGTTTGGCCCCACACGGAAGCAGAAAGAGCCCAAAAAGCAGAGGCATACTTGGTATAAGACCACAGCAATGTGTCAAGCATCTCAGCTTCCCAAAACCTACACGTGTAACTGGTGGGTGAAGAACACTTCAGTACTGCTTGCTGTGCATTTTCCCCATCTTCCCTCGTGTCCATATCTGATAAGGTAACCCTTACCCACCAGGCTTTTCCATCCACAAGAGAGGCTTATCAGTAAGTTAGCAATAAAATAACGGAAAAATTTTCAGAAGGCAGTCATTGTTAAAGCCAGACTAATAGAAAATAAAGTGTACAAAATTTAGGGGAGAAATTATCTGGGACTAAGTTCTCAGCAGCTCCACACTGAGTGAACAGACTGACCTCTGTGGATCTATACCAGTGCTAATCACCAGCTGCATACCAAACAATAAGGGTGAGAACCACTTGATAAAATATGCAAAGATAAAGATTACACAGATGTCTACAGTTTATAAAATAAATGAAAATTGTTGATGAAGTAGTAATTTGGTTCCCAAGTGGATCATGTTATGAAGCTGAAGGCAAGAAGTGAGGTAAGGTGGTTTATTGGCTAATAAAATCACTAACAATAAAAATCACTAAACTGCATTTATTAAAAATAGATTTAGAAGAATAAGTGGCAGAAAGATTCAAGGCAGGGTGGCACAGCAAGGCTAATCAAGTCAAACCAAGCACAGCAATGACACGAGTAGACAGCAAATATCTTCCTTAGCGACTCGTTTGTGTAATTGACCAAGAAAACAGAAAACTATTGAAAAGGAAGCTGGTGCAAGAAAATTAAATAAGAGGAACAAAATATAAGGACAAGAACTTCTAAAAGATCCTTGGATGTATTTATAAAGGTGTGTCATACACTCTATGTCTCCTCATAATAATAATTATAAAAATATTTATTTATATTTATATTTATAGATACATAATAAACTCACCGAGGGACCATTCAGACTTCTAAAAGGATGCTAGGAAACTGCAGAATCTTAAAGACCTATCTTGAAAGAAAAGAGAAGGTGCCCAGGCTAACCAGCAACTTTCTAACAGCATGATCTCACATCCAGAACTATCTTTTCATAAGAGAAGTTTTCAACATAGAATTGTCTCTTTAATTGAAATTCCTTTCAAAGCCCACACAGACTGAAGTATTCAAGTCATATCAAAACACTGCAGTTTGATGTTGCTCCAATAGGTTACCTGCATTTTGCAATACAGTTTAACTGAAGATGTGCTCTGACCCAATTAATGTAAATCACAGAATTGTAGAACTGTTATCTTTTGTGGAACAGAACTTCTGATTTCCATTTATGCTTTTTTTTTCTATCAGGGAGAAGCTTAAGATGTGATTTAATGAAGGCAAGAGGCAGGAACAGTGGAAAAAGGCCCCATGTAAAGGCCAAATACAGAATAAGGCATATTGAGTGGTGAAAATAACTAAGCATTGGAACAGAATGCTTTGCTGTAATATGGTATAGTATCATATAACTTTTGTAAGTGAACATCAGATGCTTTGATAAATGTGTACTCCATTTAAATCACAAAGCACCAAGAAAAATGAGGTTCACTGTGCAGGAGATCAAACTGGGTAATTATAATGGCTTAAACTCAATGAAATGTAATAGCAGGATATGTAAATTGCCAGAGTGTATATGTTCCTTGTTGATGGTAGAAGCTCTTTACTGGACCATTTTTGCATACTGGAGAGAATAAGACTTTCATCTGGGTGAAGAAGTGGGTGAATTTGGTACTGTGAGTGGAATATTACTTCTGGGTTAACCAATGAGCAAGTATAAAAACTTTGGGGATGGTTGCTTTGAACCAGACTCGCTACGAGGTTCAGTGGTTGCTCTGACTTGTACAGCATGTCACTACTACAAAGCAGCTTAGAAATCCAACAAAAGAGGTTTTGCAGCTTGAACAGTGTCTTTTCCTTCTCACCAAGCAGATGTGTCGTGTCAGTGTTGCTGCAGCTCATTTGGGTCTGTGAAGGGGAAGTTTGAAGTAGCACTTATTTGATCAAACTGCTGTCCCCTGGAGTAAATTCAGTGGGGTTTTAAGGAGCATTTTTGGGAAGGACCTTTACACTGTAAAAAACCTGCAGAGATATGAAGATTTATAAGAGTGACAGAGGCTCTTGGACACCCTTGTATCATGGTTTGTAAGTGCTTCAGGTACTATAATACAGTTCTGGATTATCACAATAAAAACCCTTTTGCCCAGCTATCTCTGTCACTAGAAACTCTTAACTGTGAAATGGGATGTATGCTCTCATCAGAACCAACAGAAGAAATGTGTTTCCACACAGAGGTCAAAAGTCAATGAAGTTAACTCAAGTGGCGAGATACTTGCAGGTACTGACATCATACTCCTTGGTGCAATTCTGCCTGTGCTGCAGCCAGTCATCTACTACCAGGAGACACAGCTTTGCCCTTGCTCACTGAAAACAGCTTTGAATCACCATGCAGCAGAGTTTAGGATGAAGCTTCCGCCGTGGGAATGAAATACAGCAATCTTGCCACTACAGAGCACTTCAGAATCTCTAAAAAAAAAAAAAAAAAAAAAACCACCCACAGCAAACCCAAAACAACAATCTCCCTGGTTTCTCTGGCTCTAAGTGACATATTTGTGGAGAAATTCCCTTCCATTGCTTTACATCTGTTTGCTTACATAGTTCAAGCACTACTGAGATTTTCTACCTGCTTTGTGCACAGGACTCTGGTCATGTGGAGCTCAGACCTCCAGTCTTCAGACAGAAAGAGGTGTGAGATTGGTTTGATTGCGAGATAACTTGTGGAACACAGGTAATCATTCTATATACCAACACAGTGTATTTTGAGAAAAGTATCTAGGCAATAGGTTTTCCCAAATTTTTGAGGCAACCACTGTTTGCTGGACACCTGGCCTCCAAACAGCTGCTGTGGATGCACAAGTATCTCTCAAGAGTCCCACATGTACAGACCTCACACGCCACAAGGCTGAACTGCACACACAAATCTGACCATCACATTTGCCATGCCTGTGTCTGGGATGTTAAAGGACCACTGATGTGCACAGGGCTCACAAAACCCTTCTAACAGGATCCATCAAGCTCAAAAGCTTCTCAGGGAACTCCTTCACCCAGCTATTTTTTCTTGCTGCTTCTTGAGACACTGATGAATTACTTTCCTCTCAACCTCACACGGCTTTCCTTGAAGGCAAGGGGATTTTCAACACATTATCTCCAAGGTTCAGAGTTTATCCAGGTTACCTTGATAACCAAGGGCACCTTCTAACCACAGTTAGTCATCTGGAGATCCCATAGCTGTCTGGACCTTGCTCTCAGGGAAGCAGAGAAGTGAAATTGTTGAATCTGAAATGGGAGCTGTTGTTGTGACCTGTGCTGAGCATATTCATAGAAAGAAAGGAATGCCAATATGGCACTTTAGCAGCTCCTGACAAAAAAGAAGAGAAGACTCATGCTGCTGGTCAATGATGCGAAAAAGCATTGCATTTATCAAGAAATGCATAGGCAGTGAGTGCTGTGAGAAAGCCATGCAGCATGATTTTGTCTTTTGGGGTTGGGGGTTTGTATTGCCTGACTGGCACCTGCATAAGAGCTGAACTGCATGTTACCAAAGAAGATTTAAATAATAACTGTTTAATTAACAGCATCAACACCAGTCACATATTTGCATTACTGGAAACACTAATGGCTAGAAGAATAGCCTTAAGATAGTGGATCACTAAGCTGTAGCTTTTCTTAGCTGCCCAGAGGAAAAGGGGAAATAAAATGGGCCTATGGTGTCTGCCAAGTCTTCTGACATCATTTTCCATATGAAGAATTACAAGATTAAGCTCCTAAGAGTTAGCAAATCTATTAAGAAATATTTCGTAAAAGAGTTTAAATTCCAGTTTACTCAGACATTGTTTGAGGTCTATTCTCGCAACTCAGGGGTTGGTTAGAATTAAAAGATTACTAAGGGAAGCAGCAAATTCTGCACCTCATACTGTTGTTGAAACACGATTAAATCCCTATTTCTGAGAGATCTGTTCTAGTTCAAACAGAGGCTGGAATGCAATGCACAAGGCAGGAATTACTGGGAGGAATGCTCTGGCTCCTGTTAGGCAGGAGCTGAGAAGTATTATAAACAACCTCTCCTGGATTTAAATTATAGCTTTCTGTTCCTCTGCCTTCTGGTGCAATGAAGTACAAGCCTCATCCCTGGGCATGTGAGGACTCTCAAGGGATGCAGTCCCTGGGGACGATACACAGGATCTGACCCTTTACCCTGCTCTCTGCTGTTCTGCTTGATCCACATCTCCAGCCCACAGCCAGGAAAGCATCAAATAAACTTGCTCAGTAGTGCTGCTTTCACACACCATGCTGGCTACCACTCCCATCCTTGGCTCCAGGCAACAGCAAAAGCCCTGGAGAAGGAAGTGTTGGTATTTCTTTCCATTGCAATCTTCCTCGAGGGCATCTGCCTCAAACCTTAATGTCCCAGAAGATATGTGACAGAGTGTGGGCACTGAACTCCAAGTCTTATACAAACTAAGAGATGAAATAGGCAGACCCTTTGTTGATTGAGATGATGAACTGCAATTCCAGCTGAAAACAAAAAGCTGCTTTGGGGAGAAGAAAGGAGACTTGCATCACACACCAAGAACATGGAGAAGGGAGATCTCTTTGATATTAGGACGAGCTAATTCCCTGGGAAGAAAAATAGTGCTGTGCACCAGTTTCCAGCCTGGTAACAAGTACACAAGTTCAAGCGTTGGAGCAGGCTGGATCTCACCAGTGCTCCCCACTCTCATCTGTGCTTCTAACATCTGCTCTGGAGCTTGTCTGTAATGTGGTAATTCCCTCAAGCTCTGCCTCAGAGGATGGAGTTGTCTTTCTGGAGACCACGGGGTGCACAGCTGTTCACGTGAACAGAGGCAGTGGGAGTGTGAGCAATGCACACACTTCTCAGTTCATTACCACTTGCATCAATGAGCCTCACTCTCATGGGCCATTCCTAAACCTCTTATCTCATTTGACTGTAGTTTATCAGCAGTGTGTCCTTGCAGCAAACCAGATGGAGTACAGAGAGCAAGTTAAAGGAAGTCATCCTTCTCCTGGATGCAAGGCCTGTGAGACTGCATCTGGAGTGCTCTGTCTGAAGATTTCCAACCCAAATTAGTCACTGATTGCAAAGGTACTACTATACCTAACCCCCTGTGATGTGTGTTTATCCCACACAGGTAACAGTAGTCTCCCCTAGAGCTTCACAACACATTTCATGATGTAAGAGGGTAGCAGGCAGAAGAGTGGAACGTACCCTAGCAACACCCTTGGGATCACGCTTGGCCACTAGCCATGCACACAAAAGAGCAAGAGGGGAAAACAGAACAGTTCAGGCTAAATAGGACTGAAGTGAGGGAGGGAAAATACTGGATATTGGGAAAAGTTGTAGCAGCTTCTGACAGAGGGCTGATAGAAGGGTATTTTAATGAAAATCCAATTAATGCGGGCTGCAAAATCACAGCTAAACTATTTTAAAGCACTTACTAATATACCTTTAGTTAGGGCAAAATATACTGCCGCGTGACATTTTAAAATGGTCAAGGAAAAAGAGTAATTAATAAGGACAGCTGTAAATAGATGGAGAAATAAAAAGGTCTCATGCCTTTTGCAAGTTTAGGAAACATCCTAAGCCAAAAGTTTAGAGCAGCAGATACAGCAGCTGCAGATAACCTCCCATTCCTGGCTCCAACTCACTCCTCCTGAGAAACAAGCAGGGGCACTGAGTGAGCAGTTACAGTCCAGTTCAGGTTTTGCCTTGAACAGATGATACTATGTGAAGCTTGACTTTGTCTAAGATATTTTTAAATCAGATGCTAGGCGTAATTACTTAATAATAGTCACAAAGCTGATGTCCATGAGATCTTACTCGAGATGGAAAATAAAACAATGAGGTCCTATATTGTATATCCTGTACAGGCTTGGTCTGTGATGGAGAAAGGGTGATAAAACCAGGATGTCAAGTGGAATAAAATGTATCAGGAGCCACACTCCATGTAGATGCTGAGCATATAGTTGGGTCTTGGAACATTTAAGTGGTTTGACTTAAAACAGGGGACAGAGCTGTCACGTACGCAGGTTCACTGCCTGGACTATGTCTGATCCCTCCACGTGGTGTGAAGGAGCCTGAGTGCACACTGGGGCTTTTCATGCAGATAAATCTCACGGTGTCTGACTGATGCTTACAAGGGGTTTTGGGTCACCAGCTCAACCCAAGGAAAGGGCCTGGACCTGGACTTGGCAACATGGACAGTCAACTCATTAACATTCACTGCTCAAAATAGCCACAGGAACAGGGCAAGACCTCAGAAGGTGACTGGGAAGAGGAGTCAGAGGAAAATATGAGAAGTAATAGAGCCTGTACAATATTATTCCCTCACCTGGACCAGTTTTACATAGCTAATGGAGCTGTGCCTTAGCATTAACTGTCTAGCATGCATGGATGTTTTCACACCAGCAGGGAAAAAAACATCTTTGCTAATCTACTCAAAAAAATACCCAAAGTTCAGACTGCATTTCCATTCACTTAGTCCTGTTCACCTTTATCACCTCCTTTCTTTTGAATCCAGACTGTAGAATAATTTAAAATAGTAGAAAAGACAATCTCAAATAAAATCTTTCATTCTTAATAGTGATGATCCGTCTTCAAAAACAAGCTCAGCTAAAACTTTCTTACTTCAGATAATGTGGGCAAAAATATAGAGACAAAACCTCAGAGGAAATTTAAGTTAAAAAAAGGAAGTAGTGTATCAGGAAAATCAATTTCAAGAAGTCTTTTACAGGCAAAGTTTCTTATGCAGGAAACAGCTAGTAAAATTACTTCATTTTATTTATCCCAAGTGGACATCTTTCCAGTGGGGAGTTTGAGCTAGACAGAAGGTAGTCGCATGAAAGAGTAGAAATGAGAATTGCCAATTCCTCTAAAACACACACACTAATAAAAAGATATACCAAGTACTGAGACTTTAAAAAAAAATTATTTATTCTGAACCATGGAAATCTGGGTGACTCCCAAGCTTTCCCATCATTCCCTGGAGAAAATTAGGGCTCTATGGTTTTTGCTTGGGCGAAGAAAAGAGACCATGACTAATTGCATGAAGGATGCTCAGCTGGACTCTGGCAAGCTGAGGGACAGGCACTGCTCTGCCAGCTCACATTGAAGACTTAATCCTGGCTCTTCTGTCATCTCTAATTGCTCTGAGGATTGAGGTCCCAGACTTTTCCCCTCTTGGAGGAAATGTTCCACTGTTTAATCGACTTTGGGCAGGAGTGACAGACAGGCTGATCCTCCGGGCTGGTTAGGGCATCTACCTGCAAAGCACTACATATCTACCCCAGTGCCTACTAAATATTTCATGGCCAGTTAGACAGCAGAAGAACTGTAGTTCACCACTTTCTGTAGGGTGAGCTACTGCAGCTGGTCAGTGCTGCACCTCGGTGAGACTGCTGAGCCAATGCCATTATTTCTGGTTTCATTTGTCCAGGGGTGGATGAGGGCAGCCCAGCAAGACCTATTACTTACATAGGTAGAGTATGTTCCTTAAAAGGATCATGTTCTGCACAGTCCCTAGATATAGGGCAAGCTATGTTACTCACATTGCATCTTCTGACAAAAACTGTGCTATATATTTGGGCCAATAGCATTTCTACTGCTTCTTTTCAGTGCAACTAAGAACGCACTAAAAATAGAAACCTGTCAGAGAACCAAAACTCAACAGCAGCCTGTGTCACTGCTGTATATCTTCAAACCATAGCAATATGAGATGATAAATTAAAAAAGCGAGAAAACCTTCAGGCCACAAAAACAAATAATAAGTTTACGAGGAAAAAATCTCTCTCAGAGGTTGCAATTTTAAATGAAAAACAACATAATGTTGAGATTAGCATTTTATTCATTCCAAGGCACAAAAAAAATACTCCAAGTATGCAAAAAGAAAAAAAAATATTGTGGCCAATAATCTTTCTTCTAGAGAAGTATACAGATTTGCTTAAAGCCTAGTACTATCTTACAGGTTGTGGACCAAAGATCTCACACCCCAAAACCACCAAAACTCACAGGTTTTGTTTGTTTTTTTTTTTAAGGTCCTGCAAATGTTTGGAAGGTTGCTCAGTCAGGTCTAGAGTGATGACAATCCCATATATTTCCTCTTAAGCAGTTTCAGTAGGGGATTACCGTTGTTAAAACCCCCCTCTGTTTTCAGCACATCTTGGTCTGAGTTTCCTCTTCAACTTCTTTGATCATGTTTCTGTCTTTGCTAAGTTCAAGACTTAAAAGTCTCAGAGGCCACCTGTATACAGAGCTGTTAAACTAAAGTAACCTTCAGCCTCAGTCTCTCCAGGGCACAGTCCCAGGTCTGAAGCCATCTCTGTAGCCCCTTTACAAGTTTTCTGATCTCAGATTTCAGGATGGGCACCAGAACTGAACATTATTCCAGCTATGACCTTACTAATACCACCTCTCCTCACCCCCAGCACCTGGTCTGTCATACCAAAGGGCCACACTTGCCCTTGTGCCTTCTCTGTGTCTCTGCAGCTACCTCTCTGGTGTACCTGTCCCCACACACCCAGCTGCTTGTTCCTGCTCTAGTGCCACCCTGTCCCATTTCTACTTTCCCAGGATGGCTGCCCAGCCCTCTGGGCAGACACATGGTGAACTAGGCTGAGAAAACGAGATAGGATAAATCCTGTGGAAAGCAAGCCCCCAGATTTTGGCAGAAATGCAGGCTTCAATCAGCTTACAAAACTGAGTTTTCAGAGAATTTCAGTGCCTCACCACAAACCAGCACATCATCTCTGAACAGAGGCAGAGCCAAAACACCAACAGATAGTCAGTGCTATGCAGACCACTTAAATCTGGTTTGGAGGACAGGGTTCAGAAAATGGGAACATACCAGCTAGTGAGCAGAGCAGGCAGAGTTTCCTCTTGAAACAGTATTGCTAGTGACTTAGGATGGGTAACACCTTGGGTAAGATCAATTCCCTGCAGAGCTGCTGAGCAGGTCTTTGGATGGGACTGAGGGGAAGCATGGGCTACATGGACTACCCAAATCTTGATTCCCAGACTGGTCTCCTTGTTCCTCAGTGGAAAAATAATGAATATTTTATCTGCAGATGCTTAGTGATACCTGCATTCCCAGGATGGTGTGAATGTCTGCTCCTTCTTCCACCCATGCTGTTTATCACACTGGGGCAGTCAGCAGGGTTGCTGACACAAAATGACTATTATTCTCCCTTTTCATGCTAACTTAACAGCTTAAAATAATGAGGACCAATTAATTCACCAAATCTTTATTTAACAGTGAGGTGGCAAGTGGGCAGTTGTTTCCATTTACAGTCATGACTGTCTCTCTGGACACTATCCACCATGCCATGAGCAGAATCCTTATTGCCTTCACCCCCTCACAGAAATGGGAAGCCTTGCTTCATGGGGGAACCTCTTTTTGTTCTGCAATATGAATGATAAATTTAAATGTTATTAAAATTACATCATGGAACCTGAAGCTTTCTAATCAAAGGTGGTTAGATTGCATCTCAGAAACTGGTGTTGAAGGGTAGAGGTTACTTATTCACCTTCTTTTTAATAGTATTATGCATTTAACCCTTCAGAAATGGTTTTAGGATCACACATCCCAGTTCATTATTACAATTTCTTTCTGCATTTTACATCCGTGTTACAAATGTGATTTTTTTTTTTTTGTGCTAAAGATGAGGAGGTCAGATTTATGCCCCTTCAGGCAATTTAAATATAAAATACAAGCAGTTGTGTTTGCTGAGGTTTATCAAGTCCTCTAAATTAAATTTTCTTCTCAATTCCCACTGCTATTACTAGGCTGCTACATGATAACAAAGAATCTTCTGTGGCTAGAAATAGAGCAATAAAATTTCCCTTGTCCAGGCTGAAACAAATGCAAAAGCAGTGTTAGTGGTAAAAAAAACCACTGGAAGTCAATAACATATTAAAAAAACCTTCCTGAGTGAGTTGTACAAGCCCAGAAATATGAAGACCTTTCACACAACTCTCTCCTCAAGAACATCAGTAGCTCTAAAGGAAGTGGGAACCATCCTGGCCGGTCATTGTTTCAGCTTTGTGGAAGCAGCAGTACTGCATCCCTGACTCATCTCTCACTTTCATGATTTTGCCTGTATCATCTTCAGCATCAAACAAAATACAGGAGGGGATTTTCTACCTAAATTGCTGAAGATCAAAAGTCTCAGTCTTCAGTGTATCAGCTGTATCCAAGACAACAAGCTGCTTTTGAAAGTCACAGAGTGCACATCGGTGTTTTTTTACAAAGGGATTTTCAGCCCTTTGATAACAGCTCAATCTCTCAGAAGAAAGCAACTAGCTCAGTTTGCCAGTGACCACTTCTTCCATTAGATATATAAATTTGATTAGTGAGGTTTTCAAATGTTAGCATAAATTCACTACCATTCACGTTTCTTATTGGTAACTCGATATGTATGATAAGTAAAGCAAAATTGAAACTCAAAGAGCTACAGTCACCACAATACTGAGGTATGGAGCATGAATGCACCTCTCTACATCCTCTGGCTAGCTCTGCAGGTACCAGTAAATACCTCTATTCACATGATAAGATATATGGATATGACATAGTGACAAATTATAGCAGCCTTTTCCTTCCTTGATTTTTATGCTTCCTTACCCAAGGATGTGTCATCTTACACAGATAACGCCAAGTGCAGAGAAACCTCAAATAATTTCTGAAAGTACTTATTTAGCAATCCTGTGCACTACTAGCACTATCCTATTGACAGAGCTTCCATATCGAGGCAGTAAAAAGTTAAGGAAAAATCAGAAGTGTTTCTTACAACTGCCTTTTCCAGCATCACCAAGTCAAACATAACCAAGAAACCACATCACTGTAGGACTGAGAAATGCAGAATATATTGAACAAGGGATCAATGGATAGAAAGGACAAGGTGTTGCCTAACAGATCAGTGAAAACCCAGCATGCCAGTGGGAAGCACTGTTTATAAATACTACTAAATGTATAGGGCCTACAAGAAAGCTGGGGAGAGACTTTTTGCAAGGGCTTGGAGTGACAGGACAAGGAGTAATGGGCTCAGTCTAGAAGAGGTTAAATTTAGATTAGACATTAGGAAAAAGTTCTTCACAATGAGGGATGGTGAGACAGTGGAATAGGCTGCCCAAGGAAGTTGTGGATGCTCCATCACTGGACGTGTTCAAGACCAGGCTGGATGGGCCCTTGTACAGCCTGGTCCTTTCCTACCCAAACCATTCTATGATTCTATGGCTCTGTGATACAAGTCTAGGGGCAGAGGCAGTCCCATTTTGTTCCCAGAAATAGAAAGGCAGGTGCCTAACTTTCAATGTGAAATTTTATAGGAAGACACTTTAATAAAGTTATATTATGATCCTAATCATAAATTATCCAGGCTCTCCTGGGCCAAATTTACATAAGCTTTCTGTGCAAGCCTAATGCTGGGACATGAGAACATGTTGTTCTTTAAAACACAGAGTTGACCAGAGTACTATGATGAGAAAACCTCAACAGTACCAAAGATGAAAAACCTGTTGAGCTTGCAGCCAGCAGATCTTAGAGAGAGGTCTCAAGAAAAGATGCATTTTACAGCTACCATACACAGCATTTTTTTTTCTCCATAAAAAGAGGGATTTCTGCTTTTCTTGATAAATTTCAGCTTGCTAGAGAAAATGGAAAAACAAAGCACTTGGATTTTGAAGTTCTCAGATTTGAGCCCAAAAAATGACATGCAACCAGTGTGATATTGAAATGCCACAGGCTCTCTCCACTTCTCTGGACTGGGTTTCCTACGGGAAGCATGAAGACAGGATTCAGGAGGCTAAGCGGGGTGAGTTGGGGAGGCCTGTCAGGAAGCATCAGGAGAGAATGAATGTACAAGGTGCTGAACTAGAACTCCCACACTGTGCTTCAGCAGCACTTCCAACCTGACCAGGAGGAGGAAGTGAGGGCGTGTTTGCTTTTTTTGGACAGGGAGAAATAAATAGCCTAAAACTTGACAGTTTCTAGTTTTAGTGGCTGAAAAGTCAAAAATCTTCCATAGGGAAGCCTTCCACCCCCTCTCTGATCTCCGACCACATTTGTTTGACCAGGTTTTCTGGATACTGGCATTCTGGTGCAGTGTTTATTTTTAGGGAAAAAGAGGAGAATGTAGTCTATCATATCTGAGGGAACTGGGTTAGAGACTAGAGACAGATGACAAAGGGTGGTTGGGCATGGTGTTGGCAGGGTGGCAAGGGGAGCTGAGAGGGGGTGGAACCATCTGCCTGGAGAAGGAGGTTGCTGAGATGGAGGTAAAAGGGGTGGTGAAGGAGAATAAGTTTGTACTGCATTTTAGAAATCCTTTTGGCTGAAGTTTGAGAGTAAATGTAGATCCATTTATAATCCACACATAAGGAAGTTATTAATCATGCTCAATATGAGCTTATTTTCACTGAACAAAAGGAGGGTGAACTCACAGTCAGGAAGTTAACATTTGCCTCGCCTCATAAGGCTGTGGCAATATTGAATCCACCTGCAGGGAAGTGAATTTCAACTACAAAAATGCTTAAAGTGGATGACTCATGTTCCTTCTAGGTATACATGCCAGAGGGTCTAATAGGAATCAATGGCAAGCAAAGATTCCTTCCTATGTTTAAGTTATCCTTTCCCTGCATGCATCATTCATCCCAGTATAAGCAGCTTCGGAGAGAAAAGCATCAAGTATGTCTGTGTCTATAACCCTAAACATAAGAAATCAGATCTTCGCAAGTTTTATGGCCTTACAGAGTACTGGGTACACTCATGAAAAAATGGCATACATTTCTAGTTCATACCAAGCCCAGTAAATGCTAAGCAAGGACCTCCAGTCAGGCAGCCCTCAGAGAATATCAGTTATAACATAAGCTTAAGGAAAACAGAGCTATAATCCACATGGGAACAAGAGCAGAATGAAGAAGAAACCAAATTTGCAGAAATAACTGAAAAATGGCACTTCTATAAGTGTTAAAAATATTCAACTGAGTTCTGGTATTCTAATATAAAACTGAGAAATTAGTGACAGGCAAAGCAGCAGAACATCACAGTGTCACCCAGCACTATCCGAAAATGACAACTCTTGGTCAGAGCTTAGTCATATTATCAGATGAGCCCAGGTGAAGCAGTGCTCTTTGGTGAGTTTGTAAGAGCCTTTCCTACCTGGTGCAAAAAAAAAAAAAAAAAAAAAAAAAAAAAAAAAAAAAGCAA
>NW_008628840.1:14598-28802 GCF_000691845.1 Merops nubicus
AGAATAATTGAAAATCACTCTTTTTCAATTAAATGAAAGCTGGAAGGCAAAAAAAGGGGCTTATGAGCTATCTTTCCTTTCCTTCTTGACAGAGCTTGTTCCAGGATTTGCTTTGGACAGCCCCAGGACTTTCTCAGTCACAAGAAGTCTGTGAAATGCCAGGGAAGCTCTTTGTCTCCATCCCCTGTGAGGTCTGTCTCATACCTGACCTCAGACCTTTTGCTATAATGCTCATGCTGCCATTCTCTTATCACCTACACCTTGGAAATGTCCCTCCTTGACCAGGCTCCACTGTTGCCAAGGCACAAAGGAGTCTCCTTCCCTTCAGAGCTGTCACTGTAGAAAATCATTCTGAGGGACAATTCACACAGATAACTTGTCCCATCACACTCTTGCGTGCTTTGGAACACTGCTGCCTGTAAATTAGCAATTTTTGGCCTCCCTTCTTTCCACATGCAAACCTCCAGGCAGAAATACGTGTTCATGAGGCCTGAAATACTTATGGACACATCTGTTATCTAGGCACTTCACAAAGCTTCGAAGACTGGACCTGTTCTGGAAGTTGTATTACTTATCTTCATGGATAAAGAACACCAATAAAGACCTGTCTTTGGAGAAATTTTCTGAATGGAAGTGTAGCCATGAAAATACAGATTTGCTTATTTATCCTCTTTAGGATAAACGGATGGGGAGGATGGCAAAGGTTGAGGTTCAACACTCTGAGTCATTCTGGTTCACAGCCAAGCTTCTCACACATCAGAGGTCTCTGATACAGGCAGGATAGTGCCCTGGAGAGGTGTCTCCTGCAACCCAGAGAGAGTCCTAACTACTGGTAGTGGAGTCTCATTCACTCCTTCCCTTTCTGCCTCTCTAAAGAAAAATCATAAACAACCCACCTCTGTGGAAAACTGTAGCAGTGAATGCATTGTTTCATGGACATGTTCAAAATTAACTGTATTTGTGAACTCCAAATCTGGATAACATTCAAGTATATGCTGAAATCCTACTGAGGTCAAACTACTCAGTACAGCCTACTCTGTTGCTTTATCTGAAGCATTTCCATTATTTAAAGTTAGAGTGACATAGCTTGCATATACTGCAGCTTTCCCCTGCTGATCACTCTCAGTAATTCCAGGATACCTGCTGGATAAGCCCGTGTTGCATGATGATTTGTGTGGAAAAGAGAAGCTAATTGCTGTCATGAAGGAAAATGCAAAATTTCATTACAGGGATCAATCTAAGTACCCAGTCTGTAACCAATCCTCCTGCAGTCAGGCTGAGTGGAATTTGAAAGTATCCATGTCTGGTGTCCTGAAAATATTTTGGCACGCTGTAGCACAATGACCCATTTCACCATCAGCAGCAAAGCCACTGAAAAGCAAGAGATGCTGGAGGATCTAGGCCCTACCTGGGGGTCCTTCCTACCTATGGGGCCACCCTAGTTCCTCGTTTGGGATGCTAATTGTTCAATATTGAAGGGTTCCACATGAGCCCCGGGGAATTCAAAGGCACATCTGTGAGTGATGTGAGTGCTCCAGAAATGGAAATGTGTTCAGGTAAATAATTTCATCAACACTTGCAAAAAACAATCACTTCCTCTCACATAAAGGGAACTAATTAAAAAGCAAAAAATGAAATTTGTCAGGTAATTTGTTCTAAACAATTAATACAACTCTGAACAATTCCATTATTTACTTTTCCCATGTCCTACTAATCTGAACCTCTTTCCCCCATCTCTCAAGCAGCCCTGTGGAAAAAAGCAGAGGAATGATTAATATTTTAGCATGAGAGAGCTGACCTTGTAATCCATTAGGCAGAGTTTTTCCATAGTTTCCATGTAATTTATCATGGATGAGTTCACCCATGTACCAGACAAACACTTTATATTACCAGACTCGTATGGAAAATAAAATCTGAATTGCTGCTGTTTAATGAAAATATAAAACCCAAAGTGAAACTAAAAAACAAACATTCACACTACATGTAGAAGGCCAACTATTGAGGCTTATGCCTGTGAACTTACAGGGCTTTTCATCAAATGCAGAGACATGGTGGCATCTTTAGCATTTCTGGTACGAATAAAGCACAAACACCTTAGGACAAAGCCCAGATCCATTGCAATCAATCAACAGGATTTGATCTATTGATTTTAAAGGATCATAAGGTTTCACAGCAACTTCTTAGAACTTAATTTCAGACCTTTTCACTCTCTTGGCCCAATAGAAAGGATTAATACAGCTTCCTCAGAAGCTTTTTCTAAATCAGCCGAAGGATTTAGCCTTGAAAAAATAAAGAGAAATGTTTTGATTTGAAACAGAATATTTCTTTCTGGATGGCACAGTCCACACTTAAAGAGGAGTGTTAAGGTTTTCTCTCCTAAATTTGCTGATAGAGAGTACTTCATCCTGAAAGCAGGCAGGAAAAAAGCTCCAGTGCAATCAGTTTCACATATCCAGATGCATTCTTCCTACACTTCCATGTGTAAAACCCATGAATGATCTCGCCTGAACAATCTTTTAGAAAGTACCAAGGACTACTGAGCCCATGTAGACTCCCAGATTTGGGAGTTTCAAAGAAAAGATTGAATTCTTTATATAAAGATAACAGAACAGGTTGTCCTACCCTTCCTCAGTGTACTGGTAGCTGATTTAAAAGATAAAAGTATGTTGCAGTCTGCAAACTTACCTCCAAGCTAGATGAATACACCACTGAAACTACAGGGGCTTACAGAAAAGGAAGCATTTCTACATTAGGAGAATTCCTCGGGCAATGGAAAACATCTTATTTCCATTGACTGCAAAAAGGCAACAACAATTTAATCAGAAGAGGCTTGGTAGAAGAAATAACACTGTAGGACCCCCAGGTAGGTACTTAGTTGGAATTGCCCAACCATTTGGATGTGATACACAAGAAATTGCTATTGCTATGATTAGGAAAGGAGTGACTGCTTTCTTCTCCCAGACATGTTCCTCTGTAGGGATGAGCAGCAGCTAATTTTCTGTAGAAATCAGTGCTTCTTGTACTAATTCACAGACAAAAGCCACTGCAACATGTATGTCTATTAGCACTCTTGGAAAAACAAAACCAAATCAAAGGAACAAAATCCAGAGCACAATTATCTGTAGAGGTCTACTGCCCAAAGTTTTATTAATGTGGATAAAGTTTCCCCACCTGCAAATTGTAAAACTTTATTACCAGTTTTGATGTGATAAAGTTACACTGGTGAAATGAATCTATAGTGTGAGCATGTGTGCTTTTCTGATTTTATTGTGATTTTAGATACTGCATACCATGCTGGGGAAATGATTGATATGAATGGTGGTAGCTTAATTCCACATCAGCACAGAGTCATCAATCTTCTTATACTCTTAAAAAAAGCCTGAATAATGTTCTGTTGACTAGCTGTAGAGCTTCTGCTTTCTGATGTTATGTATTATTGCTGCAGCTACTTTCAAAATTGTAAAGATTTTTATCATTTACAAAGTGAATTATGCTTTCATATCTTTCTCCTTACTGTTTCCTCAATTGCTTAGCAACAAGTCTCCACATAGGGAAAAAACCCAGAGCACTCTTTCTTTCATGTCATACATCAGCAGCATCTCTGGTACAGCAGTAACCTCAGACAGCTTAACACCCAGGATACATTTGGTTCATTATGCTAATCCTGATGTTCTGTAAAGAGTCCATATATGTTAATATTTAAATATTGCCTTTCTGGATCTGTAACTGTTCTAATCCTGTGGCTACAGCTTTATAAACAAGATTTTCCATGTTCAACATTTTTTAAAGTGGTATTCATTTTCAATTTTTCCTTTTCAAGAAAAATTAGCCCAGTTCTGGAACTTGAGATAGGTCAGACTTGTGCTAGGCTGAAAAAAATCCTAGTTACTGACTCAACAATTTGAAATGTGTAACACTGGAAACAGACTTCTGTAGCTGTAACCAACATATAGTATCTACACAATTACTGTTACTAGTGTTGTTATTTTAGATTCAAATTGTCACGGTGATGCCCACTGCATAAAAAACATTATTTGTACCTTGACAACCACATCGCCTTTCTTCGGATTACAGTGAGTCTAATGTACTAAACTGAGTATTGTTACATGGTAGATGGAAGACCAATAGGTATAAAACTTTTTAATGTGGGTATTCCGTGCTCCTAGAATTATCTCAATGGGAAAAGACAGAGTGGGTGATGACAATGTACAAGAAGTATAGGGAGCAGTCAGAAAAATATCCCAGCAACATGGGAAAATGTATTACAATGTCTCAAAATAACACAAAGGGTCAAACTGGAACATCAAGGAGAAGTTATCCCCGCATTACCAAGGGAAAAGCACTGCATTACCTAATATTATATTCTATCGTTAATTTTAATGAACGTCAAACTGCTATATTCAACAAAATGCATTCCCAAATGAGAAGGTTAAAGGCTTACAGGCTTATATTGGTTTTAGAGTGCACTGAGTCAGATGACTTCCAATTGAGTCTAGTGCAGCTCAATCAATCTTTAATATAATTCAGGCGATACACAACAAATACCTAGTGTGTACACACAAGCCAGAACACCTATGCACTTGGTTTAATTATAGCAGTAGCCTGTTATGATATTTTGGTTTAGTGGAAGGCTTCTGCTATTCAGGTGAGAAAGACCCTAACTTTTCATGCGGAAGCTCCGTGCCCCTCCTGCCCTGACTCCTTGGTGCCTATGTGCAACTCTGCTTCAGGACACCCCTGTGCACTACATAAAATCCCAAATGGAGTTCCCGTGTTGCAGAGAAATTAAGACATTTCATTGAAAACCTATAACCACGTACAAAGCAGGATAACTCCTAGAAGGTTGGTTGTTACCAAGGAGCCCACATTTCAAGTTTGCAAAGCCCTTTGATTTCGGATTTGGTTGACAGCTATCCCATCCTTTCTAAATTAGGATGGTGGTGCCATTCCAGTGTCTGATAGGCACAATTTAAATGATTTCTGGGAGTCAGTACATTTTCCAGCTGAACAGTTACTGGCTCCCTTTGTCCATTTCCACAGCTCACATTTTACATTTTCAGGTGCATTTGATTTGTTCATGCAAAGTAGAACTTGCCAAGAAAAAGGGAATGCCCAAATATGCTAGGAGAGCTGAGCATCCTTACAGGGAGGTCTGAATATCATGTGCAAGATGGATACTGAGTACCTGGAATTATAAAGTTCTCTAAACTGAGGGAAGATTTTAAGATACCTTGGGGCTTATTCTAAAGAGCAGAACCTCTATTTCTCTACTTTGAATTCTGAGCATATCTCTGAACTTGTTTGGTGCACTTAGTGCTTTCAGAGCACAATACATGCATTGTTACACAGTGTAAAAGGTAAATGAGCAATAGATGTTAAGGGGTTCTGGTAAACACAAGATGTACAGCAAGACTCCAGGACATAACTGACTGCCAATAATCAGCCCTATTAGCTTTACTTCAGTGCAAGGACTGAGATTTTCCTCTCCTGCCTTTATGAGGACTGTTATTAGTCATATTCATAGTGTAATGCATGCTTCAGTTTTGCTAAGTGAAGCAGCTATCAAGAAGCAACTGTGCTATTCTATGCAGTTCAACTCCAGGACTTTTCATAAAAGTTTAGGCAGAGTAGCTCTGGGATATGCTGCGATTTACTTACAAGCCCTGTGTAAGAAACCTTCAGGTTCCTTCTTCTCCAGAAAGAGGACAGAGAACATTGTTTCTGGGAGTCATCACCTGACTCCAAGTTTTCCCCTTGTTCATGCACAGAGCACCACTGACTGCCACATTGAAAGAGCAGCCAAGGGTTCACCTGTCTCTGCTCAAGGTTCACACATTCAAGGTAAGGAGAGAACAGAGGTACCTAGTAGAAACTGCGCTCTGGACTCCTACAGCCAAAGACCACACAGACTTGGAAACAGATGTGGATAGAACTGTGAAAGACCTTCAATTATGTCAACAGAACCAGACACTGCTGGAGACTCTAGTTAAATCACAGTTCAGTTGTGTACAGACTGCACAACCTCGCATAAATTACCTGGATCTGATGGAGATCTCAGCTTCTCCATTTATAAACAGAGACAGTCAGTCCTCTTCTTTTCCTTGCACAACTTGGCAAGGCTGTAGTCCAGTGAAGACTACAAGGTGGTACCAGATAAATGAGGACCACAGAAGTCTCTAGAGAGATGGACCTCTTAACACCTTGGACAGCAAGCAAAAGCATTTATGAGTACACTCGGTGCAGTTGACTTCTGTCCGTTCTGCCCATTCTTGTGTTTGGAAAGTTATCTACATATTTATGGAAAAGAATATGACTCTCAAGGGTATCTTCCAGAAGCACACCAGAGCAAGTCTGGATGCAAATAACTATGCCCAATAGCAAAGGCATTTGTAAACTAACCTAGACATCCCTGCACACCTCATTTACAAGGTAAAAGAGCATCCTATGCAAACAGCTCATATTCTAACCTCACATTCTCTAACAGTTCAGTGCTGTTAGTCTTTCAGGCCAAAACCAGAAAGAACCACCACCTTAGGCACATCCTACACAGCAGCATTTAAGCAGCAATGTGAAAGTCCGTATCCTTATTTGCAAAGAAATCACAGGTAAGGGAATTATACCTAAAAAGTATGGGTAAGGCAGTATGGGAAGATGAAGTGTTCCCCAAGGGAACATTGCATTCCGTGCATATCACCTTGACACAGAGTTGATTATTTTCGGTACCATGCAAGGAGGCTGGCAAAGAATATTTCAATGGCTGTTATTAGTGCTAATTTACAAGAAATTTAAAGTGATCTAAAGTATCACAGGATGGAAGAAGACATTATAATGCAGAAATCTGCATGTAAAGGTAGAATAAAAATCACCTGTTTAGTCTCTAGCTGCAGTTCCTCCTTGAACTCATTCACCTGATAAACAACTTTGGGTTTGTTGCCTTCAATAAATCTGTCCTTCTGCTCACTTGTCTAAATGCAATATAAGTGCAGTGTGTTTATTTCTTACAGACAAACTGACCAGCCATTGAATATGTGCTAGGTTAGGGTCATACCTAGTTCTTTCTTCTTCAACCCAAAGAGTCTTTACCTTCTTTCATGTTTCTTTAGTAAAATAAACAAACCTTGACTTACTACAGAATAATGGTTCCTATCCTGAAAGATCAAAACACACTGAGCTCAAGAACAAGCACAGAAAAAATACCCTACCAAACAAATTTAAAGTACTCAGGAATTGTTCACTTATGCTGAAATCCTTCATGACATGCCAAGCTCCTCCAACACAGCACCCCACAAATTTAGCAGAGAGAGGGGAGGTTTGCATCGAGCAGAAGGCACACACTGGGACAACTCTGAAGGAATACTGAGACAGCAAAATGCTGCGCCGCTGGCAAGACCTCCCCCTTTGAGCCATTGCACCATGGGGCAGCTCTGTACTGGAGGCATTGTAAAGACTCTAGCAAGTTACTACAATGGCACTAACAAGCCATACATCTCAGCTAGGCTTCCTAGTCCAGGCAGGACTCCCACTAAATCATGTATGTGATCTCTGAGCAAAGAGTAAGGTCCTGCCAGTTCCAAAGGTGAGGCGTGACTTGGTTGCAGCTAAATGTATCTACAGGCTCTTTGTTATCCAGAGTGTGTCACCTAAAGTCTGTTGGATACTACATCTCAATTCTTCCAGAGGGATGGTCATAGCTTTACCACCTCCTTTGGTCCATGACATCAGCAGGCGCATGCTGACCACAGAGATGCAATACCTAGAGCTCTAACTCAGTGAGAAGACGCATTACCTATTCCACTAGAGCTTTGCAGGTTAATCTCAGTTTTTCACAAGGTTTACACCACTGCAGCGATCTAGCCTGACTCTGCTTGCCTCAGGAAAACTAACGTGAAAACGTACTGCTAACCTTCAGAGCTGCCGCTAGATTTTAGGGGACTGGAGAGAGGAGGGACAAGCCTAGCAGAGATACTAAGATATATCCTGTCCAAGCAGTGTGTTTTGGATAGTTTGTATTTTAGCCCAATGTGAGGGAAGGAAGCAGGAAATCCATAGTTATTTGAATTTGATCCATTTCACAAATCACTTCCATCATGAGGTTTTCATTTTTGTTGTTGTAAGGGGGTTGGGGTTTTGCTTTGTTTTGATTGTTCTTTATTTTGGGTATGTATTGTTTTTGTTTGTTTCTGGGTTTGTTTTTTTTACAGTTACAATTCACAACAATATTCCTCTGGCTCTTGTCATGGTGAAGGCTGCTCATGAATTATTTATTGTTCAGTATGTATAGTGTACTGATTTGTCACCAAATCTAGAATGTGGAATGGAAGTTCACGGTTCAACTACAAAAGTAAAAGTCAAATTTCTTGTGCTAACTTTTACCTGTGTTCACACAGGACTCACATTTTACCTCTGTCATTAAAAATGTTTTTAACCAAAAAGTTTGGTTTATCAGTAAATGTTTGAAATTAATTAAAAAGACTGTAGAAACCACAAGAAAAGGCTCTAAGACATATTTGCTGAGATATGCCTTTCTGTGGATTTTTATTCTGCACATCCTCAGTCCTCATCAATTAGCATTTTTTAAAAACACATTCCTGGAAACAAGAATGCATGCCAACAATTCTATATCTGGTTTCATAATATTTGTATTCAACATATCTCAGTCATTAGCCAGCGATACTGGTGATACACATACACATCTCACAAGACTTTCTTTGTTATAACCTATTAAGGGTAGAGCCATCAATTTCAACTCTTATTTAGTACTTTACTTCTTTGCTGTGTTGCTATCATAATCATAAAACGTGATTGATGTACCTTCATCCACTGTGTCTTTTAGACAGGTTTATTAACTAAACTAGAAATACTCAAAGAAACTATGTTCCTTTTACAGTGAAATATTTTATCAGCACATTCCAAAATGAAAAATCTATTACAGTTCTATTTGTAATCTGAATATGGCTTTAGAATTAACCTTCAGACAGAACTTCTACAGCTGTATAGATGCTGAGTGTTCCCATTCAAACTTGTTTCATACTTACCCCTTGATTGATTGATTTATTCAGCCCTGCCCAAAAAAAAAAGTCAGGAATAATCTTTCAGAAACTATTTATTTTATGGTTGGCAAGACAATAGATCATGTACCGAGTTTTTATTGCATATGTAAATATAACTGTATGAGATAATTTGCAGATTCAAAGCCAAACAACAAATAATTATGATAAAATAAGGAGTTTATCAAAGCCACTTTATTGCTCAAATTATCAGAAGGCCATTTGAATTTGGAGTAAAATGATAGTGGTCTAACTGTTTATGTTCATAGTTATGCCCTGATTTTATTGTCATTTACGTAAATGGTAAATTGTCCATAGGGAGCAATTGGGAGCAGAACTGAATCTCACCTTTGGTTCTAAAAACATGGGTCTCACCATGTACAGAAAACTGCCACCTGAAAACTGCAAAAATATAAAACTTGTTGGGTTTGATAGTTGGGTGTTTTGTTTTTGTGTGTTTTTTTTTTTTCCCCCCAGGAGGAACAAGATTTGTTTTTAATTAACCCAATGAAAATCTGAAATTATTCTTTTACTTCTTGCAGAGGTAAAAATATCCCAAATGTCTTTGAGTTGAATGCTGATAAAATCAAGGCTAACATGTAACATATCGACACTGTACAAGTTATAAACAATCTTATTTTTCACTTCCAGAAAAGCCAGTATGAAGTTTACCATGAAATTAGCCCATGAAAGAACAATTTCAGCTTAGAGCAGTGTTGATCTGCAGACTGAGAAGGTCAACTGCCTTTCATCCAGTTCAGCTGGGAGATGAGCTGGAGGAGCAGAACCCATGATCCCAGGCAGAAGAGGGTGTTGTGATGTGATGGAGGTGTGAGAATTTCAACAAGTCTCACATGGAGGATGGAAAGAGGAATTTCCCATGGGACAGGAACTGGCAGAAAAAGCTAAAGCAGCATTGTGTGGACTGACAGGGGGGACTGGAAACAAGTAGTATTTCACCTGATATGAGACTGGGATCAAAGGTGCACAATCCCAAATTCTCTATTTTAAACTACTGCCACACTTTCCAGAAGGCATGACACAGCCTAAGTGTTAACACTTCAGTGTGACTGAGTCAGCCCTGTCCCTAAACAGGGATCAACTGTGGCTCCAGAAAAAGTTGTTGTGGCTGCAGGGACTGCAGGAGCACTTTCCTATTTTGCTGTAGCTAGGATTCTGACCACCAACACCTGATAGTTTATGCCAAAGAAACCAGTTTAGTCTGCTGATCAAAGCTTTAGAGTCTGGAGCTCAGTTTAGATGTCATCTCCATATTTTTAGTGGCCAACAAACACTACCAAAGGGATCAGAAGAGGCTAGAGGAGAATTAACCACTGATTATCAAATTAGAGAGACTACCCACGACATTTCAGTCTCTCAAGTTAGTGCTGAGCAGAAGCATGTGGGCAAAGGCACATTTTTAATCAAAAACACTGCACCAGACTGAAGCCTCGATCAATGCTATTCTGACGTAAATGGTCACTTTGCATCAAACCCTTTCTCTTTGTTTTCTTTTAAACGTTAGATTAACTGAGGAGGTGGGGACACTGATTATCCCTGAACAGCATTCATTCAGCTGCAACGTGAAGGCAAAGAAAGGAAAGGAACATTCTGTTTGTAAAGCTGTAGAAGACACAATAATGAAACCTTCTGCACTTTCTGTGGCTGCAACTGGATAATAAGGCTTTGTTTAAATTTATTTTTTGGAGGACACAACAAAGAAGTTATTTCTGCTTCTGGCCACATTGGAAGTCAATTTTTGCTGACAATAGAGGCCTCACAGGTATATTTGCCTGTACCTTTGTATAAAGAGAAGAGAAAAGCTGCAGGAAGTGAACAGAACCAGTGACCCTGCCAGTGTGGAGCCTGAGCAGGGAGAGCTGACAAGACAAATCAATAAAAATTTCACAGGTGTCTGTAAGACAAAGGCTGCTGCAAAACAAGTCTCTGTTGGAAAGGAAAGGCATATGGTACCTGGTTATGTATTAAAAGAAATAGCCTGGCAATAGTGTAAACTGGAAGGCTGTCCTGAAATGAAAAGGCACAGAGCTCTCAGGGCACTGCCTGTGGTGGTGAAGATGATGGAGTGGGATGAAAAGCAAAGCAGCTTTAAGTGGGAGAAGAGCTCCCTGCTTATGAGAGGCAGAAATGGCATCAGCGAGAGACTCATGTGAGCAAAGGCAGGGAAGCAGGAGACAAAACTGAAGGCAGCTTTGCAAAAATAGCTTCCAGTCAGAGATGATGGACTGACCGGGAAGTGAGTGTGTGCATGCACAAGTGGGGAGGGGCTGCATGGAGTGACAGCACAGCAGTACTTTCTGCAGACAAATCAGTTTGGACTGTGATTAATATATCCCAAACAGCACCATCAGCTGCCTCATAACTCAGGAGTTTCAGGTTCTTGCTTTAAAAAGACCAAGAAAAATGGTTTACATCAGACCCCCTAGTCTAGAACAGCCCAGGAGACTCACAATAATCAATCAGGAAAATTCCTCCTCTTTACAGTGCAAAGTTGCCACCAGCAGAGAAGAAAGCTAGATTAGGAACTGAGATTCTGCATGCCAAAGTCAATGGGGAACAACACAGAGACTTCAGCTGGCTTTGGATCAGCCCTTCATAAAGGACAGAACATACTGGGAAGCAGGACACAGGATTCAACAGTGTAGGTAAAGGACAGACACAGGAGTAGCAGGAAAAAAAAAATGCTTGATACACTTACACAAATTTACAGGTTATCTGTGCATGCAGTGTTTGGCTCATTCCATTTTTCCTCACCCACAGGACATCAGACTGGTAACAGCACACAGAGGACTCTGGCCATTCCCCACCTGGGAAGTTTCTGATCACAGAATGTCTGAGGCTGGTGGAGACCTCCAGAGATGATCTAGTCAAAGCCTCCTTCTTAAAGCATGGCCAGAGAGACCAGGATGCTCAGATCTGTGTTCAGCTAGGTTTTGAATAGCTGCAGTGATTGAGATTCACAACTTCTTTATGCAACCTGTTTTGCTCTTTCACCATATTCACAGTAAAATAAGGCTTTTTTCCATATCTTTAAACTGTTTCCTGCCTATTTGTATCCATAAAGCAAGGTCTAAAAACACATTCACATAGCTCATAGCTCATCTTGACCCATCCTGCATTGACTAATCCTCTTCCACAGGACTACAGAAGGAACAGTTGACCAAAGGCAAATCTGTATGTTCCCCTTAGGAAAGGCTTACTACCTAGCCAAGAGAACAGAAGAACATCTTTATGGCCAAATCACACTTGATTTTGCAAATAACATGAGATGAGGAAAAAACTCTGTCCATCTCTGTTGAGGGAGGATTGGTGGTCCACAGCCATTCCTGAGCAACTGTCCCTCGTTCTGTCATGAGGGGTGGTAACGATTATGCCTTGTAGAAAACTCAACCCATCCCAGAGCCTAACTCATGGGGGAGACCAGGGAGGTCAGGCCACTGTACTACATCAAGTCTTCTTGAGCATTTATTATGCCACATTGGTCAGATCTTGCTCTATGCTGAATCTGTGCTGCATTCAAACACCACAGAAGCCTCTGAATTTGACAATACTATGCTTGAATGAGAGAAGCATTTTTAGAGAAACCATGGACACAGGCTGAACAAGCAAGCTGTAGGAAGCACCCTTTCAGGCAGAGCCATACTTTGAACACAGCCATCTCCATCATCCTCTGCAAAGGGGGAAACAACCTCAAGATAAACTAACCACACATTATCTTTTTTTTTCCTCTGCATTGAAATTAGTGGCATCATATTTTAAGTCTCCTACTAACCAATGTATGTCACAAATTACCCATATATTGTGCTGTAATTAGCAGGGAAATACTGACTAAAATGTGCATGTGATCTGAAAGGTATAATTTTTGTCATTCGAAGGATTATTCAGCACAACGTATCAGGGAAAAATAGGAACCAAGTATTGAAGACTGAAGTATTTAATTTCTACCACTTAAGTGTAATTCTGCCTCTTCTACTTCAGCTTTGGATTGCTTGTTTTACACGTTTAGGTGTATTAAATATGCTTTTCATTTCTCAACCTAAATAACCAGAGTTTTCCTCATGAGACAGGAAATGCTTCAAAACAGCACAGAGCCTTACCCCCCATTATTACCTGACCCTACAGAAGAATTTATTTCCTCATCCATTTTGATCTGGGTTCCTGTAGTCAAATGGCCAGCCAAATTTATTTATTTATGTTGAGTGCAGTAACATTCACATAAAGCTAGCACTTTGCAGCTTGCAGAAACACATCTCACCAGACAGCAGACAGCATCTTTCCCTCATTTTTGAGCAAGCCTTCCCCATTCTGCTTGTGTATGTGGGACAAGGATATGTAGAAAAGAAGGGGAAGGTCTGCAAAACTGCTGAAACAAGTGTACTAAGAGCAATGCACCCAAAGAAAGAACTGTAGCATATTCTCACATGCTGTGAAAACCTCTTGCCAGTCTGCTCCAACTTATTCTACATATATAAGCAAGCTGATAAACAGCTCTTGCTGATTTTATGCCCTTAACTTTAATAATGCTTTACTATCACATTGACAAGCTTATGACTTGTAATTATTTAGAAGTTGCCTAATGGTCATCTTTTGTAGCTTATTGTTGCTGTCTACAACTGAAAAAGGGGCTAATATTAAAATACCTTGTCTAAACTCTCTTTTCTTATTATGTATGTATTGTGATATAAAAAGAACCAGAAAAAAATTTCATTGCATATTTATGCCTTTCAAATTCTCAGATTACTGAAGAACAGGAACGGAGGAACGAAATATCATCCTCATTGTGCTGGTTTCTTTTATCATCTGGATGTTCAAATCAGACAGTAAGATGCATACCACATTCTTTTTATTAAATGGTTGCTCGTTCTGTTTTCCCACATTACATAGTGTCTGCATTAGGAGCGTGGCACCATGTACCAATTGTAACATCACTGGGGACAAGATTTCAGGTAGAGTTTAGTGCACAACTGAAACAGAGAAGAATAAGGAAGATAAGAAGGAAGAATCCAGGACTGGAAGGTGAAGCTAGACTATATTAAAGCAAAGAGAAAGGAGCAAAATGTGAGGTGTGTTTAACTACAGCCCAAGGTAAAGTATAGCTCCTGGACACGTTATCACGCAAAAAGAAGCTATACAAGG
>NW_008628841.1:0-14056 GCF_000691845.1 Merops nubicus
AACACCTTCCCCTCCTCTCCCCACAGCCCCCCAGCAGCAGACCCAGCCCCTGACCCCCCAGAGCCCCTCACTGGCTGGGGATGTGCACCCCTCCAGGCTCTATTTTGCAGGTGACCTTGTTTTCCTCCAGCTCCCCCCCTGATTTAACTGGCCCCTGGATGCCTGGGAAGACACGGGTGTTATTTATGAAGAGCCCAGGCAGGGAGCAGGGTGGCCTGGGGCTTGCAGACAGAACAAGAGATTAGGAGCCTGGAGGAAGATTTTCCTCCAGGTTGGAGGCCTCTTTCTCTCCCTATTCCACCTTAGAAGCAGCACTTCCCCCCAAACACGCTTTTTCTTTGCAAAATCAGCTTTTTTTACCATTGCTTTTCACTTTTTTCCCAGTCCTGTGTGGCCGCCCTGTCTCCCCAACACCTTTTCTTACAGCTCTTAAGCCCAGCTTAGTGCTGCTGCTTCCCAAAATCATACAAAGGCCCCTTATCTCCAGCAGCACAAAGCCAGCCCCATGAAAAAAAAATATCCAACCCACTCTCTGGCTTATATTCACAAAAATAAGCACCAGGGCAAAAGGTTTCCATGGAATAGGGATGTGGAACAGCTCCTGGCTGAGATTCCAATGCAACCAGGGACACCAGCTTGGTCCAAATTGGTGGGTTATGGCTTGTTTCTTAAATAATCACCCTAAAAGCAACCAGGCTCCACATAGATCAGTGCAGAAAAGGTATTAAATCAATTAGTTGGTGCAATGCCTTTGAGTGAGCTGGATTTTCTCTCCATTCTCCCTTCTGCTTTTCAACCATGGGAAAAGCCCCAGACTGTTCTTGCATGATGTCTGGAAATCAAATCTTGATTTATTTGAGCATAGATTTGACAGAAAACCTCAAAAGACACCACATTTTCCTTGCTCTCCTGGGACTATAATTGATAGGGGTAGGAAGAACCGACCCAGCAAAGCTTAAAAAACCTTCAGCCTAATGAGCCTGCCTGGAGGTAAAGCTGAGTTCAGCCCAGCCAAGCACGTTGCCCCTGGTCTCAAGTCACTCTGCCAGGTTAACAGCCCACGCTTGACCCAAAAAGCGCTGTCAGCTTGGGTAAGAGCCTCTGCTCCAAGATATCTCCTGTGAGATGGGGAAAAAAAAATCCTCTTCTTGCTCCATCACTCCCTGTCCCCTTGTTTACCCCCATCCCAAGCAAGCTGGAATATGACTGTGTTATATGAGTGCCTAATAGATCTGACTATATTTCTACAATTTTTTTCCACCCTTGGATGCAGTAACCCACAAGTGAGGTGCATAAAGAGGTGAAGATTTTAAGCTAGGAAGTGGAGAAGAGCTGTTGAGAAGAGGGAGGTTTAATAGCCACTCTCTGAGACATCTTCATGCAAAAATAACAATTAAAATCTGAAAAAAAAAATAAAAATCATGTCTTTTAAAGCTGAACTGTAGCCTTTTGCAGTTCCTTTTGGCTGCACAGCCTTCCCCCAGAGCAAAAGCAAAGACCTGATGGGAGAAACATAAACTAAACAGCCCAAAATATTTCGAGCTGGGCTTGTTCTCCTGTGGCAAAGCATCTGTGGCAGCTTCCAGATTCAGTATTTGAGCGTGGGGGAAACCCAGAGAAAAGCACACGGGTCATCAGCCAGATCCCAGGACATTGAAGGAGACAGTAAGTGATGTAAATTGTTGGATAAAAATATTGCTGCTTGTATTGGGTGTCTGGCTCAGTTGGGTTTCGCCTGGGTTTTAATTTCGTGTGAATACAGTGGCTGGTAAAAGCTGCTCTGTTGACAGCCCTGGGGGCTTGGGTCCCCTGGAAAGGCATGAAATGAGCTGAGCTGCTGGGGAATGATCCTCCTTTCCTGGCTAAATGCAGCCACCACACCGTGAGGGGGGTTATTCTGTGGTTTTTTGGAATAAATCTGGTTTTTCCAACAGCCCCATCCCCTTGCCAAAGGTTGGGTTTGCTTCCTCCAAGCCTAGCACCCTTAAAAAATAATCATCATTATTTTGGGACAGAGCTGTCGTCCTCCTGTCCTTCCCACCCCCACCAGGGATGGATCCAACCTGGAAAACTAGGTCCAAAGCCTCACCCCTGACACCCTTTGGGAGAGGTTTCAATCCAGGGCAGAGCACTGTGGGTGAGTCTCCTCCATCTGTCCTCGGTGACCCCAATTTGGCACCAAAAAAGGCTCCAAAAAAGGCCAAATTTCTCACAGCTTCTCCCCTCTGACCTTTCCAGAAGAAGCCCGTGTGCTAATTAGCCAAGTAATAACGTGGTGAAGGATGTGATTCCTCATTAGCTTTTGAGAGATTCCCAGCTACATGACTGATATGCATCTACAAGAAAATTAACTCGGGCACGAGGGCTCCGTAATCAAGATTAATGAGGAAACAGGCAAAGAGCAGCACGTGGCTCCCCTCTGCCCTTTGGGCCTCCTAAAATGGGGCAAATCCCAAACTGGGGGAAGCGAGTTGGTGGAGAAAGTCTCTGTAAAGCTTGGAATAACCCAGATTTTCTCTGGAGGTGGGAAATCTCCACGTGCTGCATCCAGAATCTCTAATGCCCGGCTCCTGCCCTAGCCCCAGTGCTGGAAAATGCTTGTTTGGAGCTAAAATAACCAGTTATGGAATAAAGGGTGACAAGGAGAGTGCTCATCTCTGCTTCTCCTTCTGCAGAACTCTGTTGCTTATGAGCTCAAGCGACATGGATTCACCTCAGGAGCATCAGCATCCCTCAGCATCCCAGCACTTGGTCTTGGCTACATCCCACTGTCCCTACTGCAAAGTCATCAGGAGGGAGAGGAGCAAAACTTCTTCTCCCATCCATCTTTATAGACTGGTTTGGGTTGGAAAGGACCTTAAAGATCATCCAGTTCCACCAACCTGCCATGGGCAGGGACACCTCCCACTAGAGCAGGTTGCTCCAAGCCCCATCCAACCTGGTCTGGAACACCTCCAGGGATGGAGCATCCACAGCTTCCCTGGGCAACCTGGGCCAGGGTCTCACCACCCTCACAGTGAAGAACTTCTTCCCAATTTCACATCTAAATCTTTCCTCTTGCAGTTTGAAGCCATCACCCCTCATCCCATCACTCCAAGCCCTTATAAAAGGCCCCTCCCCAGCTTTCTTGTAGACCCTCTTTGAGCACTGGCAGGCCACAGTGAGGTCTCCCTGGACCCTTCTCAAGCTGAACAAGCCCAACTCTCTCCTGCTGGCCTCCCAGCAGAAGGCTTCCAGCCTTCAGATCACCTTTGTGACCTCTGGCCCTGCTCCAACAGGTCCATGTCCTCCTTGAGCTGGGGGTTCCAGAGCTGGTTCTATGGGTGGAGTCTCATGAGAGTGGAGTAGAAGGGGAGGAAAGTATCTGAACAGGCATTTTCCCTCTATAGAAGCCACAACTCATTCCCAGCAGCATCATCCTTGACTAATTGCCCCTTGGAAAAACACACCCCACCACGACATTCCCAAATCCCAGCTCATCCCTATTTCCCTCTCTCAACAGCTTGAAACCTGGGGCAAAATTCAATCCAGTCACAGGTGCCCACGTTCAAATCCTCCGTTTTTCTCCTTGTGAGCAGTTTTCCATCCAAAATAGAAACGCCAGCAGGCAAAAAAAGCAGCAAACCATCATCATGGGCTGACCCGACACGCTGCGTTTAACCCAAAACCTTTCCCTGTGCTGCAGGTCTGGCTTTGCTCACCCTCAACATCCATTTTTCAACACTAAAAACCCCATTGTAAAAAGAAACAACCACGTTTCCAAACCGCAGCTTTTCTGGCATAACTTCCAGAAGGTTTTGGGTTTTTTTCCTTAGCCAAGCAGCTGGAGCCAAAGCATCACTTCAATGGTTCATAAAAAAATCCCATTGTGTTTATTCTGAGTGTATTTTTGAGTGTTGAATGCCCTCGACCAAGCCCACTCCAGGCAGGTGATGTGAAGCATCCCAGCCCTGGGATGCAGGAGGGAATTAAAGTGATTTTTTTTCTGTGCTTCTCTCCTCTCTTGACAAACCAAGTGGTGGAAAACCACGAGGAGCAAAAGAGCATCTTCGTGTTGGCGAGGGACTTTTCACAGTGTGCACACTCTAATTAATAAACTATAATTAATACACTCTGGCATCGATGCAGAAGGGCAGGAGCAAACCCCAGAGCCCCTGAACCCACAGCCTCAACGTGCATAAATATGCTTTTATCCCCATATCTCTCAAAATGAAAGGTATTATTCAACCCAGCCTCTTCCTTCAGCTCCACCATGCGTTGAGTAATTCCCCTCATTTGTGTTTGGAGCTGTAATTATTCCATCATTATTTATAATAATAATTATTATAAATCCATGCCGGTGGCTAATACATTTTTAAAAGTCCTTATTTCATTTATCTATGCACCAAAAGGGGATCTTGTAGTTAAATATGGGCTCACATGAGAGGGACAAACATCCCTTCAACGTGGGCAAAATCCAGAATTTAAGTCCCCATCCGTTCAGCCCTGTCCTTTCCCCGAGCCCATGAGTCAATATTAAGGCTGGATTTGCTGTTTTCCACCAAAATGAAGATCTGGAGGAGTGAAAAAAACCCTCATTTTTAAAAACACTGCAGTATTTCATGTCTGTGAGTTACTCGGAGGGGTTTTGGGCTTGAATGTCATGTTTTCAGAAAAAAAAAATGGGGAGTATTTTGGCTTTTCTCTCCCTCCCCACAAATGGAGGGTTTCAGTTTTTTCAGTTAGAAAGAACATTTTGTTACAGAAATCTCTTCACTTCTGCCTTGGAAAATAAAAAACCCTCAAATGGAAACGTTTCAACTGCCTTTGAGACCAAACATCTCAGCTGCTCGCATTTTCCCCCCAAACCCCTGCTTTGCCAGAAACCTTAATATTCTCTTTTCACCCTAGAATAACTTTTCTGCCCCAAATTTAGCCCCCCAATTATTTGCTGTATTAGGGGGCTGTGTTTTTCCCAGAGAATCTGATGCTCCTGCAGCATCTCCAAGTTGGAAAGGGGGGAAAAAAAATTGCTTTGACAGCGATCACCACTGGAAATATTTTGCTTTTTTTAATAAGATCCTCATCCTCCAAACACCCACAACCCTAAATTCCTTCTAAACACCTCCAAAAACATCTCCCATCACTAAATGAATTCTCCTAGGAGCTATATAAATATAAAAGTGCATATGCACAGATAGATATATATATATATATGTATGTATAAAAGACGTTTGAGAGGACGTCTTTGGAGCTGTATAAATAGGCTGATGACAGCCATGGAGTGGATATAAATAAGATTAAAAGTCACAGGCACCCTTTCCTCAGCGTTTTTCCCACCTCCAACCCCAGACATCTTGCAGAGGGGATGGAAAATGCCATCATCCAGCCTCCTCCAGACCCCATTTTTGCACTAAAATGATGCTTTTTGCTCACAGATGGGCTGAACAGCCTCCAAACCTGCTCAGGACCCATCTCAGGACTTGGAGGGGTTTTTTTTTTGCTTAGGCTTGTGGAGGTTACATCCATCCTCATCTTCACCAAACTAATTGCCACCAAATGACACTGGATACAAACCAAAATACTCCTTTTTAACCCTTTTCCCTCAGTATTCCCAGGTCTGAAAAATCCCAACGCCCCATCAGGGCCCCTCAGCCTTGAAAATGGGTTAAAAAAAATATTAAGCAACAATTTTAGGATCTTTTTTTTGATGCTGGCAGTCACGTTGAATGCTCACTTCAGCTTTTCCCCCCGTGGGATGGGTAGAAACAAAAGAAAATCACTATAAAAAGGAGCAAGTGGAGAAATAAGAGCAGAGCGTGGCCATCACTTGTCTCCCCCCACTGTCCCTCCACGTCTGGGATGAGGGGACAGGGGACCACACTGGATTTGGAAAGGAGCATCCCTGTGTGAACAAATAATGGGGAGTTTGAAACAGAGCATCTCTCCTTGACCAAATAACAGGGGGGGGAATTGCAACAAACCATCCTCCCAGCAACCAAATAATGGGGAATTTGGAACAGAGCATCCCTCCTTGAACAAATAATGGGGAGTTTGCAACTGAGCATCATTTTGGAGAACAAATAAAGGGTGTCTTGCAATGGAGCATCCCTCTGCTGAAAAAATAAGGAGGGGTTTGCAAGGGAGCATCACCTTGGCAAAAAAATAAGGGGGGGTTTGCAACAGAGCATCATCTTGGTGAACAAATAAAGGGGACTTTGCAGGGGAACATCATCTTGGTGAACAAATATCGTGGGGAGGTTTACAATGGAGCATCCCCCTGAGCAAATAATGAGGGGGTTTGCAGTGGAACATCATCTCAGTGAACAAATAATTGGGAGTTTACAATGGAGCATCACCCCGGCCAAAAAAACAACGGGGGGTTTGCAATGAAGCTTCCTCCCCTTGAACAAATAATGGGGGTGTTTAAATGGAGCACCCCCCAGCAACCAAGAAACAGGGGGGTTGTAAATAAGCATCATCCTGGTGAGCCAATTAAGGGGGGTTGCAACTGAGTATCCCCCTCTTGACCAAATATTAGGGAGGGGGCTGTAAAGGAGCATCCTCTTGGTGAACAAATAACGGGGGGTCTGCATCAGAGCATCCCTCCATTGAACAAATATTGGGGGGCTGCAATGGAGCAAGCTCCCAGCAAACAAATCTCAGGGGATTTGCAACAGAACATCCCCTTAGAGAACAAATAACTGAGCGTTCCCCTACAACATCTGACACAAAGAGGGAGGAGAAGGTGAGAATATTCCCCCCCCTCCCCCTGAGTGGAGCTTTTTCACCATCTTTAGTGACTGGAACAAATCCAAAGCGTCGACCACAACCTTGTTCAGCATTCAGGGAGACAAACGCCAGGTTGGGGAAGAAAGATTGGCTGCTCCTGTTTATTTCCATGCAGCAATAATAACCCCTGCCTTTGCTTTGTAAGTTAAATTTGTTATGGTGGATGAGCTATAAAAAAATGGGGAGTTTGGGGGGGCGTTGTGTTAGGAAAAAAATAGAGGTTATAAATAAATTTGTAATTTTAACATGCATTACTGTGTAATGGAGGGGGTAAAGGATGGAGCTGGTGCTGGGTTGGAGCTACCTACTCGGCCAGCCTATGAGCCCCTGGGGACACGTTGATGTTTGAGTCCCGTGGTGGCTTGGGCAGGGCATGGAGGAGCTCAGAAAAGAGCAGAAAAGGTGTAAATAATATTTCCCAGTCATGACAAGGCACAGTGGGCAAACAGCAAGAAAGAAGAGCCCAAGAGGCTGAGCCTCAAAGCTCCTGCATTGATGAGAAGGGTGGATTTGGGGTTTAAACATAGATATCCATCATTTGGGAGCTGAGAATTAATTGCAAATTTATCCTTGATATGCATTGAGGGCTTTAAGAGAGTGATCTGCCCTCAGATGGGTGCTGGGGGATGGATTCCTAAAAGAGAAGGGCTTGAAGCACTGGTGTGGGGATGTTTGGGCTAAAATGGGACCAGTGCATGGATGCAGCATCCTTTAGGATGGAGGTTCCACAGGGAGAGGACATGATGGGTCAATGTGTCTACAAAGCCCCAGCTTGGTTCTGCAGGGCTGGCACTTGGCAGCTCTTAAAAACAGGTAAATCTCCTCGTCTTAACAGTCAGGGTCACTTTCAAGGGGGAGATTTTCAACGCAAAGCCAGAAAAACCCAACAACTGCTGCTCCACACAATGGAGAAAATCCCTCAGAGCATCTTTCCAACCCCAAATCCAGCCCGTCCGAAGCATTTCCAACCTTGAGCAGCCACAGAATGTGGAGAGACCCATGGGCAAAGGGACAACCACCTTTTAAAAGCAGAAGGCAGCTCCCCACCAACTCAGACCTCCTGCAACGTGGCTGTAAACCCTTGAAATTTGAATATATTTTGCTCAAATCCATTTTGGGAGCCTCTCCCTTGTCCCAGCTTTGCTCACCGGGGCTGCTCGCCTTGCAAACGGAGTGAGTGGCGACTCGGGGAGCACGTGGAGCTCCCTCCCATCACTCTGCCCACCTTGTTCCTTATTTTTGCTGGTATTTAATAGAGTCTTCTTCCCTTCAAGTAGCCACATAGCCAGGGTCAGCAGGACCTTGCCCTGCTGCCACCTTGGGCACAGAGATCTCTGTTATTTATTTGCTGATGCCCGTCGTTAATCGCACGCTTGCAAAAGGCTGTCAGGTCTTTTTTGTGTCTGGTGCCTTGCTCCACTGTGCCTGTTTGTGTGTCAGGGGGCTTATCCCACACAGATTAGGGGTTTATGGGTTGTTAATAGGACAAGATATATTTTTTTTTCCATGGAAAAGTCACTTAATAAAAGAGCTGTGTCCTAGGGAATAGGGTGGGTTCATACCTTGCATGATTTTCCCTCCCCAACTGGGGATTGGGGAGGGATTCTGATGGCAGCAGGAGCCTTTCCAGCTCTGCCTGAGTCCCCTTTCGACCTCAGCTCCTCCACGGATGCCCTAAACCTTGGGAAAAGCCAAGGCTGGGGAGGCAGGGCTCACCAGGACCCAGCCAAATGCAATGAGACAGATCCCCTCCAGCCCTCACCCATGTGCGGCAGGAGCAGGAGGGGGCGGCTGGCTCCTACCTCCCCCTCCCCATTTCCCTGCCCGTAGCAGGGCAAACACCCCCCTGATACATTCCCAGAGGGATTTTCTTGGTGCAGGGGCTCATCTCGGGGCCATCCTGACCGGTGCTGAGTGGCTTTTGGACACTTCTCATCACCCAGCTCCAGCAGAGCAAACAGCAGCCGCCGTCTGTTTGAGCAGAGCTGCCGTGGGGTTGTTTGCACTCCTGCAACAACAATCTCACCCCAGCCTCTCCCAGCTGTCAGCTCGCCTCACATCTCCTCCGTGGCTCCTAAATTCTCTTCACATCCCACGTTCTGAGGTTTGCTTCCCTTTGCAGCACACCTCCCAGCACCCACAGCCCGGAGGGATGACCCCGGTCACCCAACCTGACCTTTGCCAAAGGGAAAATTGCCTTTTTCCCCAACAAATTCCCCCAATTCCCACCCCACTCTGCTCCAAGTCACCCTCTGTGTTATCACAGACCTACACCCAGACCTTCCTCCTCCTCCCTCGCTTCCAACATCCCTATACCTGCTTTGCTTTCCTGCAGCTTTACCTCTCCTGCCCATAAATCTGAAGGTTTGAAGCAACTATAAATTTTTTAGATATTGTCAAGGGAGCTCTTACAACGTCTGTATCACCTTGGGCACATAAGATGTTTCATGGAGCGGGGAACATCCATCCATCTCAGAAGAAAGCCTGTGTTTTCTGCTCTAGATGCTGACTTTAAGCACTGTCCATCATCCAGCAAGAATCACAGATAACAGGCAGCACACACCAATGCAAACAGGTGAAATTTGGGCACAGGGGAAGTTTTCAGCCAAGTTTTCCATTTATTTCCACATGTTTCAGGCTCCTTCCCAAAGGTGTAAATGGGATTTGCTTGTTTGTACGGGGTTTTTTTTCTTCCCTGAGCAGCAAAGTATTTGCTTTCTGCCTTGGAATAAAGGTGAATTATGCAAGCTGGCTTAGCAAGAAGCAGGAGAGCAAAAAAATGTTGGTTTTGACCCAAATTGAAGACATCTAGGCTGATTCCTTGACATCTGGGTAAGCGATACAAGCCCATGATAGGGCTTGTAGCATCATTTTATTGCATGGCTTTTCCAGCACAGAGGGAAAGGGAAAGGATGCTTTCCTCAAAATGAGGATTTTGAGACAACCAACCAAGACAGCTCCAAATTTTTGGGTTTGGGCATGAAGAGGGAAAAAGTGCAATCACAAAGTATGGGTTTCCTTAGGGGAAATGGATTAAAACAAGCTGTCTAACAGCCCTGCACTGGACCTGCTCAATACCTTACAGGAGGGCTCGTTGCTCACCAAGCCTGAAGCAGAAGTGAAAATAAAAGTAAATTTTCATCATAAAATCATTTTGATTTGAAAAGACCTTTGAGATCATTGAGTTCAACCATGAACCCAGCACTGCCAGGTCTCCACTGACCCATGTCCCTCAGCACCACATCTCCATGGCTTGGAAACCCCTCCAGGGGTGGGGACTCCACCACTGCCCTGGGCAGCCTGGCACAGCCCTGGGCAACCCTTTTGAAGAAGACAATTTTCCTCATGGCCAACTTAAACCTAAACCTCCCTGAACTTCCTTGCACCTTGAGGCCGTTTCCTCTTGTCCTGTCGCTTGTAACTCAGTGGTTCATTGCTGCTGCACTGGAATATAGGAATTGCTGCCAAATTTGGGAAAAAAAACACCCCCATCCTCCCACCTCAGGGGCTGCCCATCACCTTTGCCCATGGCAGATGCAAAAGCAGCTGGAGGATGAGCTTGGATGCAAATCATCTGCATGGCAGGTGTCAAAAAATAGAGCAAGACGCATCACACTCAGATCTCCAAGAGCATCTCATCACCACAGGTCCTCTCCTTCTTCATGAGGACCCCAGTAAGCAACATGTTTTGAGCACAGCACAGGTCTTTTGAGCTTAAAAACACCCCCCTGAGTGTTTTCTGCACCACCCCTCAACTCCTGCTCCGACTCCACGCCGCACCCTTGGTGGTTTTGTTACTTGAGGTTTAGTAAGAAGGGGGAAATAAAGGGAAAACATCAAGATTTTGGCTCCTCCATCACTCCTGGCTATTTTCCCTTTGGTATTTTTTTAACGTGCTCTTCTGTGGTGGGTTTCCCCCTCCTCCCATGGCTGCCTCACCTCCCAGCCTCGGTGCAGCAATGCGGCTTGTGTATCCGACTAAAAGATATTTAATAAATATGCAAATCACTCCCCTGCATCTCCTCGGGCAGGTGAGGTGCACGGATAGGCTGTAGTTAAGTATTAAATCCAGGTACCTGGAGAAGAGCAGAATAAACCAGAGCTGAAGTTTGCATGGAAACAGGGTAAAGAAACGAGTCTGATGGCGGCAGGGAAGATTCTCACTGAAAAATAAATCTACACTCTACCCCAGCACCTACCGGTCTAGATTTAAGGGAGCTGGAAGAGAAGGCAGCTGAAACCACAGCAGATAGTCTCATTATGGACTAAATGCATGATTTTTCCCTTTTATCAAGTCAAATTTTCTCCATTGGGTTTTTACAGCCTTTCTCAGCCCCTGACTCCCCTTCCAGGACTGCTGGTAGCTGATTTCTCATCCTTATCCTATTCTGTATTTCCCAGCCCCATAATACCCTTGCTACCAGGCTCTCCTCTGGGATAAATAAGCCCAGTCTTTGTGATCCCTCTTCAGAGACAAGTTTTTCCAAGGCAGGCAGGTTTTATCAATGCTCCTCTCAAGGAATAAACTCCAATTTTCCCCTCAGGCTAGCCAAAATAAATACAACACTGAGCAAGCCTCAGGATGGGAACAAGCAGGGAAATATGTGGTGATGTCTCATCACTCCATGCTCTTGAGCATGCCGTGGTTTTTCTCTTCTACTTTTCACTCAAAACCACCAAAACCTAAGGAAAATGATCATCCTAAGGAAAAGGAATGGGAGCTCAGCTCAGATTTGAAGCCAGGTTACCAGTTTACAGGGTTCATGTTGAAACCAGTTACCACGCTGGATATTTTTACCCTCTCAATGAGGAGATTTTAGCAAATGTTGTAAGAAAATACTTCCATCAACCCAGCTGGACTTTCCAGGCTGGGAACTTTGCAAACATGATCCAAATGCCTTTTCCTTCCCCCTTTCTTTGAAAGCACCGAGCGTTCCCCTTGCCAGCTACCTGCCCTGCACACAAAACCCAGCCAGATGGCCCCTCGTTGCCTGTAGCCAGCTCCTGCCCACCCCTGCTGGTGATGGAGAGCAGACTTGGGCAGCCACACTCTTGCCAGGCTGCCTCTGTAGGAGAAAACCCTACAAAAAACCACCAAATCCTCTAGAAAACCATAGAGGCAATGACCCTTTGAGTGAGGATGGGGACACGCCCGTGCATCAGAGGCAGCAACAATTTAGGAACCACAATTTCCATCCCACTGGGTGAGGAGCCTAAAAGTGACCTCAAAAAAGTGTCTTTCAAGAGAGAAACAGCAACCTGGTCAAGGCAGGAGAGGTTTGGTTGATTGGATGCACAACTCAGCATCAGCTCAAGAAGCAGTGCTGGCAGCCAAATATTGAGAGGAGAAATATAGAGCTGACCTTAAATGATGCAGAAGAGCAGCCAGGTCCTGTGCTCCTCCCCCAGCAACCAGAGTATTTTAGCAGTATTTTAATATTTTTCAGAGCAAAAGGGAAAAAAAACTAACCAACAAACTCAACCCCAAAAGTTATTTCTCATAAACATTGCTTCCCCAAAAAAAAATATATATAATGAATAATAATTTTGGCACTGCTTGGAGCTTTTGAGCTGGCCCTGGTGGAAGGGGAGCAGGATCACCACGCTTCTGAGCAAACCCAGCAATAATAAATCAAAGCCAACTACCTCGACCTGCCACGGAGCAACGAGGAGGCAAAAAGGAAAGAGCACGACCCAGCTCACGCAGGCAAAAAGCCAAGAGGGGATGGGAGCCAGTTGCTTTGCTCGAGCTCGAGGTGATAGCTGGGACTGAATTCTGCTTTTTAAGGTTTTTTTCCCAGCCTTTCAGAGGAGACCTTGCCCTCCTCGAGCAGTTTTACAACGAGCTCAGTGCCTGGAGATTCTGGGCACATCCACAGCCCTGCCCCGCACACGACGATTTCCTTCGGAGACCTGATCTTGGTCTGTAATGGGCAGTTTTACAAGGAGGAAAAGGACCTTGAGGAATTTGTAGAAAACTGGCTTTTAGCAAGGAGATCTCTGGCTTTCCTTTTGCTTTCTCTGTTTATGAGCTCTTTGGAGATTTGGCTCCACATCTGCTCGAGGAGGGGCAGCTTTTGGGGGTGTTGCAACATGATGGAGAGCAAAGAGTCACGAGCAATGTCTGACCTGGATCCTTTCTGCTCCCTTACACCAGCAACAGGATTTCTTCAAAATAAACCTTCTCCCAAGAGCGTTTCCAGCTTGAGAGGGTGCAAAATTTTACTACAGCTAGAAGAGGTGAAGATGAAAGACGGAGCAAAAAGCAAGAGAGAAACAGCAGCTGAATTTTAATGATACTTCCTTCATTTCAAAGGGAAAAAAAATAAACCCAACCCCACAACCTCGGGCATTCGCATCCAAGTGCCTGGTTGTAACCCTGCCAGGATGAAGGCAGCTGGAAAAAGGCCATGGAAGGAGCTGCCCCTTTTGCATTTCAGCTCCATGCACGAGTTACGGTGTGATTCCCGAGGACTCTGAGCTTATCACTCCCTGATAAGCCTCTTTTTTAGAGGTCTGGCAGCGAGATGCGAGAAAGCAGTAATTAAATTTTCACGCCGAGGAAGGTTTCTGCTTTGTGCCCGAGTTGGGAGAAGTCAGCAGAAAAGTCAGGGTGGGCCAACGATGGGGGGGATTGAAATTGTATCTAGGGCAAGGCAATAATAGTGGGAAAACGGAACAGCTTCCAGCTCAAAAAGCAAGTGCAAACCTAGGAGCACCTTTCCCCCCACAACATGAATTAATCTGTCACCTTTTCCCCGCTGAACGCTCGCAGGCATCCTGAGAAGTTTATGAGTGGTGCAAACTCAGCCTATGTATGCCAAGCAGGGACTTGGAACTAGGTAGTAAAGCCAATGCATGCTTGGAAATCGGCCTGGAGTTGTGAGTGGACCCAAAATAACCTTGAAAATGAGTCTGTTTAAGATTTCCAGCCCCTCTAGAGAAGCTCAAGTCCGTAAAGGACACAGACAAGCAATGGGACATGGTGGCCTAGATGCTCCAAGAAGCTTCTCCCTGTAGCCAACCCATAAAAGACACCACTCGAATGAGCCTCCACCACTGTGTGACAACATCAGATGTCATGGATGACCACCACTGAGTTGGTCCAGGCCCAAGCACCTTGTAACCTGGGGGAAATGTCTTTTCCCAAGGCACAAAGCTGAAGAAGAGGTTGCCAAACACAAGGAGGCCAACATGAGAAGAGCAGCATCTCCTCTCAGGATGAAACCCAAGCCTGACAAATGCCCATTAGCTCCAAAGAGATGAAAAGCAGAGGAGGGAAAGA
>NW_008628841.1:14087-25927 GCF_000691845.1 Merops nubicus
CTATTTTAAGGTAGAAGATGCCATGTGATGCCCTACTTAGGCAGGAGCTTCATTTGCCAGAGGAAAGGACTTGACTCGTGTCTATTTTATGAGATCTTTTTCCTCCATTCTGTTGAGTGCTTGGCTGTCTCGAGGCTTCAGACTTCCAGTTGTTAGAGGCTGTTATCTCTATGCAATTTAATTAAAGTCTAGTGTTTAATGACACAATGCGCTGCTAATTATTTTTCACTGGTTGTCAGGAGGCTTTTTTTTTTTTTTTTTTGGTAGTTTGCAAAGCAAAATTTAATTATGGCAAAGAAAGAGAAAGCATGGGGGTACTATCTTGAGGGGTTTTGGGAAAAAAAAGAGCCTTGGGTGAGCATGTAGCACTTAACGAGGGCTATGAACAAGAAACACCGTCTGGAGAAAATTACCACCATGCAGTGACAAGAAATGAGGACCTGAGGGACACCTCTGGCTTGGTCCACTCTTGGCCAACACCATCATGAAGAGCCATGAAGAAGCCAGCCTGTGGATGCATCCTAAATTTCCATGTCATCATGGAGACGTGGTCTATGAGGGTGTCATGCCAAGGCAGCAAGCAGGAGTTTTGGGGTGAGGGAAAGCCTACAGGGTGCAAAGTGGTTGGGCCATCCCAACTCAGAGCAGGAAAACTGGAGACTGGAGGAAGAACTGGAGACTCCAGAAAACTGGAGAAAACTGGAGCAAGAAAACTTGAGTTTGTTCATGGGGCTCCTTGAAGCAACACAGTAAAATTCTGACTTTTCTCCTTCGGTTCCTACACAGCAAGTCAAGTCCTCCTTTCAAGCTGCCATTTTTGGGGACAATCTGGTTGCACCTCAGTCTGTTTCTTCTTTCAAGCTGAATTATTCCCCCATTGGAGCCTTCCTCTTTCGTAGGCTACCAAACACGTTCAACCAGCAATTTTAGCACTCAGCAGATTTGCCTCATCAGCAGAAGAGGGATTTGGGAATCCTGTTTTCCTCTCCCTCCCTCCAAGCCTTTGTCTGCTGGGAGATTTCCCCCCTTTAAGCCTCAGTTTCCCCTGTAAAGTCGAGATAATGACGCACATTTATTTTGCAAATTGCTTTGATCTCTACCGTTGAAGGGTGTTCTGCAAGACTTAATTCCATGTGTCACCACCAGCCTTTGCTGCACACATTAAACGTATCTTAAGCCGCGGAGGAGATGTGTGCAGAGAGAATTAAATGGGCAATATGCTCATCTGAGAGCAGAGTTTTGCAGTTTTGAAGAGGGCTGGTGAAGTTTTGCAGCTGATAAGTAGCTTTGAGAAACTCCTCGGCGTTAACACATCCCTTGTTATGGCTTTTCCCTTCCACATTAAAATATAGCTGCTCAGCTGGCAGTGGGTCTAGAAGCAAGAGTTTCTCTTTAGAAAAACTCAGGCAGCTCCTGATTTTGTGGCAAATAAGCCCAACTTTTGAAAGTCCCTTTGGAAATGGTTATTTTTGTGGAGATCTTTGAAACGCCTCCACGCTCCAGTGGCACAAGCAGCTCATGGTGACACCTAATAATTACAGCTGGTCAAAACATGGAATTTCTATCCCTGGAGAAATTCTGACATCCTGAAACTTGCAGGTTCGTTTCAGCTGATGGAGAAGATCTCATTGCAAAACTGCCCACGGATGCAAGGAGGGGGGGGGGGTCTGTTTTGGAGCAGCATCTTCAGCAAAGTCTGGGTGATGCCACAAAACGCTTCTTGCAGGGCTTTAATATTTTGTTAGCACGTGAGGGGATAGTGACTGAGATGTTAGAAGTGTGGTGAAAGCATCAAATATACATTAAATACCCCAAATCTGGGGGATTGAATAGAAGAACCAGGAACAAGCCAAGCTGGATGATGCATTTCCCCAGCAGCACGGCCTTGATGAGATGAATATTGCAAAGACATCCAAGATCATTTGCATCCTTCTGCCCACGACTTTCCTCCTCATCAGCCATCTGCTACCCTTGAAGGGCTCGTGCTCTTTGGGGAGAGGTTTAGTTTCCAAGGCTAGAAACAGCAAGAGGAGCAGGAGTGAGAGCAGCAAAAAATCCAGGAGGAATTTGGAGGTCGAGGATGGAGCCAACCCAACGTGCTCCAAACATCCGTCTCCTAAGGGCTTTGCACACACAATAGCAAAGATAAAGAGAAAAGGAGGAAAAAGGCCCAAACTGAGGGGAAAAAAAAGGGAGGAGGAGGAAATAAGGAAGGGAAAGGAAGATGAAAATGCTTCCCAGGGAAAAGCATCTCATTCCCAGTTCCCACCAGCATGGCAGTGGGCAGGTTAGGGAGCCGTGGCAGCAAAGGCTGAGCAAGAGCTGCTGGTGCAATTATTTTGGGGGAGAGGAGCGTGGCTTGAGAAACTAGTTGCCATCCTTTATGGATCTTTAATGAACCTTTAAACACGCCAGGAAAAAAACATAAAACAAAGAGGAAGGGAAGTGAAAAGCTCTCATTAAGGCTTTTGGCAGATCTGATTAGTGGTTTTAGAGCCCTAAACAACCGTTTAATTGGTAAATCCTCCGGCAGCCAAGGAAAAGAAAGGGCTGGGTACAAAAGGGAACTGTTTTCCTTGTTGTTGGAGAACTGCTCCCTTCCTCCCTGGGGAGAGGGCAGGGCTGGGCGATGACATTGCCAAGAAAAATCAAATATCCAGCAGAAACTCCCCTCTTCATCCTTTACTCCTGCTCTCTTCCTCAGCGTTGCATCAAACTTGGCATTTCTCCACTTTGCCCACCCGAGGTGCCTTCTTCACATGGCTGAGAGTGAGAGAAAAGGCATCGAGCCACTCACAGAACCTCACCCAGAAGCTGGGGTTTAGTGCTTGGGGATATTTTGGGCTGAATGCTGAAGGTTGTGCTCTCATCCCCAGCCACATCTGCCCACAGCCGATCGTGGCTCATTTCAAGTCTTATTCCCAGTTCTGAGAAACTCAACAATAAAGAAAAATAATAAAAAACCCAAAGAGACATAACAACCTGCAGTCATAAAGGCTGAAAGTGAAGCCAGCTCAGATCCAACTCCATTTGGAGATCGCCAGCACCTTCCTCCCCTCTTCAGCTTTGATAACCCAGAGAAAGCAAACTTCTCCAAGGCAGCTGAGTAAATCCCTCGTGTTGTGACTCATGGAGCAGCTCGATTTAGCTGCTCTCCCCCACACACCCCGTGTACCCCAGAATGCTGTGAGCTCACCCCGCTCCCCTGTGAGTCAAGGTCCCTCCACGTTTCAATGCTCCCTTTGCAACTTCAACTCTCCTCAGACTGGTGCTGGCAGCAGAAGTCCTTCGAGGTGGCTACCAGCAGCAGCAGGCAAGCTGAGGTTGGGGTGTTGTTCCCTGGAAAAGTGGGGTGTGCCAGGGTGCTCCCCACCTCCCCCTGGCTCCCCCCAAAATCACTGTGAGGCTGCAGAAGCATCCTGAGCAGAAGGATCCCTCCTAGAGGGGGTTTCACAGCATCTCCCCCACACAAGCACCACCAGCTTTGACCTTTTAATTTCCCCCATCCATCATCCCCTTTGCTATTTCAGCTTCGTTTGGCCATCTCCATCCTTCACAGCCCTATCCCCCAGCTCGGGCTGTGCCTGCCTGGGAGAGAGTTGCCTTCTCTATGACTAAAACCATCTTCAGGTCAGATTCTGCTTCCACCAGCATCACTAAATCCTGAGTTTGCTGCTGGACCACAGCCCACTGGAGCAAGAGCAAAACCCCGTGGCCAAGCATCACTCTGTTCCCACTCCCTGGACAGGTTTCTATGCAAACCATGCTCCAGAGAATTTGGGAACCCCAGCACCTCCTGCCACTTCAATATCTTGCTGCTTGCCTTTGCTGGAGTCCGTAACGTTGCACCAGGGATTAATTTGGCCCCGTGCCTTCATTTCCATCCTTGGCCTTGAATGTCCTTTGAGCTCCTCTTAAAAAGAGATTGATTAATAGGAAATTACTCAAAGCCCTTTTAGCCAGCGCTGGTTTTGACACAGAGAAGGAAAGGGTAGGATGACAGTGCCCAAGTCAAACATTTGCCAAATTAATTCCTCTGCTAGAAATTGTGTCGGATTTGGAGTATTTTTTTACAAAATCCATCATGCAGTAATTCTCTAATTAGCTGAGCGTTGCTCGGGTGAGGACACGTTGATTTGATGTATGAGGAGGGAACATATTTTAGATAAATGCATATTTTAGATACATTTTAACAGGCCTCCCAACACACAAGGGAAGAAATAAAATCCCAGTTGCGTGCAGCAGGTCCCTAAGAGCTAAAAAATACCTCACAAATGACAGAAGAAGGGGAATTTGGGCTTGGGTACCTGAAAGAAGGCAGGGATGGGGGGTGGGCAAGGGGGGCAGCAGGGCCAATGCCTGCTGGCTGCTGGCCACAGCCTTGGGAAATCACATTAGAGCCAACAGCACCCTGCAGAACTGCTGCTGATGCATTAAGGCTCCATTTCGGATCAGAGCCCATCGATCCCTCACCTCCAAATAATTAATTCAAGCCCCCAGTGTGTTAATATCATTTCTCCAAGCTTGGAAATCTTCCCGTTCCTGGCAGCTCTCTGCACCCTCCTCCATGTGAAGAAGACATCAGGGCTCAGCACCTTGTTTCCCCTCGGGGTCTGCATCGCTGCCCTTTATTCCTGGCAGAGCATCATCACTGCCCAGGGCTTGATGCTGAAAACAACTGAGACCTCAAAACCCAGAGAGCCCAAACCACAGCTCCTGAGGATGCTGACGCAGCTGGACACCTCTCCCCTGCAACACTTGCTCTCAATTTTGCTCAAGTTAATTAAAGGAGGGAGAAGATCCTACTCTCAGTGGCCTCAGATTTACAATAGAATAAGATCTGCCACCACCCCAGTGTGAATCAGTTGCATTGCTCTTGCAAAACCCAAAACCCCCCCAAAATTTCCTCAAAGCTTCTCCCCCTTCTCCTTTTCCACAGCAGCATCATCAACCCTACACCTTGCCCCAGGGTTAATATAGACAGATCTGGATGGACCATCCCACCCAGGGAAAGCCAACCCCACTCCACGACATGCACTGAGTTGGCAGAAATCTCCCCAAAACTCTTGTGCTCAGCATCCCAGCTCCTCGCTGCACACCAAGGAGCTTCCCACTCCTGCACTAGTTCCTCTTCACTGGTGGGTGAAGCCATTCCCACTTCATCCAGCACTTTTGGCACACAAGGCATTACGTAACCCCACGATATTCAGATTTTCCAGCCCCCGTAGCCTGCCTACAAATGAGGAAAAAAGATGGGGAACCAACCCCACTAGAACAAGGGGATGGATAAAACCATCCCCTGCACCCACGTGCAGCTAAAACTCCCTAGGGGAAGAGAAATGGGGTCCATGGTTGGCTTGAATTCAGCCCAGCAGCTAAAAAAAAAAACCACCAACCCAGGATTTCACCACCATGAGTCAAGTAAGGAGCACCCCCAAAAACTCTGCAAGCTTGGGCTCAGCTGCCTTTCTGCTCCCCATGGTGAGGTGGGAATGTCCACCCCACTCAGGAGCTGAATCTGATGATAAGCATGGAAAAAGAACCACCTAGAACCTCCTCCTCCCTCCCAAATCCTCCTTTCAGAGCCAAAAAGCCTTGCTCTGAACCCAAAAAGCTGCTCTTGGAACTAAAAAGCTTCTTTTTGAACCCCAAAATCACCCCAACACTGGCACAGAAGCTGATGAAGGGGCCATGGGAGAGAATGGGAGAAAAAGATGGATTTGAGGAGGGGAAAAAAGATGGATTTGGCCTCGAGGAGGGTAAGGGGAGATGGGAGGAGGATACTGAGGAAAGCTTTGAAGGTAAATTCTGCACAAATCACGGCGGAGCTGAACCAAACTCACAGGAACACACTCAAATATTGCTCTGCAGGGTGTCCCTTCCTCTTGGATGTCCAAAATCACATTTATCTCCCCTTCCTCTTTGCATTTCTCTGAGATTCATGCATTTAAGGTTGAAATCCACAAATGGGCTTTTTCTCCCCAACCTTGACCCTTCCTGTCTCTTCCTAAGCTGCTTTAATTTCCCAACAAGATTTACTCCAGCTACTTTTGCTCCTGTTACTGATGATCCTGGATTGGGAATCATCACCAGAGGATTTGCTCTCCTTCAATTACTCCACAAGCACAATGGAGAAAAGAGGATGATAGAGGCAAAGAAATCCTTCAACCTTAAAAAAAAAAATCCCATCTTTCCTCTAATTCCTAATGTTCCCCATCACCAAGACCTCAGAGATGGCTGCAGTCATCCACCATGCAGTGATTTTCCCAGTTTTCCCCCCAATGTCTCCTTCTCCATATGATTTCTGGTGATGGAAAAGCAGCAAAAGCTGCTACTGGGTGGCAATTTGGAGTAAAAATTTGTATTTTAAAGGCAAAACATTAAGGCAAAGGAGGGGTTCAAACACAACCAGCCCTGGCAAATCCTATTAACAGAGATTCAAGCTTGCCTTTAATGGCACTAAAAATAAAATCACGTGGGAAAAAACCATGGAAGGGAGAGAGAGAAAGTAGCTGAGGGTTGAAAACGTTGCCTGTTCCCCAATTTTTGGGATAAATGCATCCTCATGTCCCAAAACATCAGTGGTGTCTGGTTCCTCCAGCCCAGCTTTGCCCCAGGATGATGGGACTGGCAGAGCAGTTTTTCTCTTCAGGATGTTGATAAATGCTTCTGCCCCGAATCAAGGGGGAATGTTTTAGAGATATAATCTCCAAAAAGTCTGAAAGCTCTTAAAGAAATGATCAGTTCAATCAATGCATTTCACTGTGGCTTTAAGCATTTCATGCTTCTCTTCTCCCCCTTTGCCTTATTTATTTTTCCAAGGAAAAAGACCCTAAATTTTAAACACGGGTGCTCAGAAAAAAACCAACTAATAAATCCTTAAATGGATTTTTGTCTTTTTTTTCCCCCCAAGTTTAAAAATCCTCCCTCCCTTGACTTCCATCACCCCTGAGCTCCTCCTCTTCCTCCCCCTGCAGCCACCGGAGTGAGGCTGAGCCCATTAAGGGAGCCACAGGCTGTAAATCATCCCAGTTTCCAGCCTGCTGAAATGCCTGGTCCAAAAAAAAAATAAAAAAGGGGGAAGACTGATGGAAGTCTTATTTAAACATTTGGGAAGTCATTTGGGGGCGTTTAAGTCTTTCTTCATTTGCCTCCAGTCCTTCTCCAGCCAGCCCAGGGCCTGAAAGGAAGACGGATAGCTGAAATAAACCTTCTAATTGGCACCTTTTTCCCTGTCTTTGCCCAATTTCGAGGCTTAATCATGATGAATAAGCAAGAGATTCAGGCTGAGTGGGTGCCAGGGCTCGGGAGGTGGTGACAGGATGGGAGCATCCCCCCTCCATCCCCTCTCCATCCTCATTTCCCACCTTTCCATTAGTGTCTGCTGCCTTTTATCTGCCACGTTTCAGCAGGGATGCTGCATTTTTTCCTGTCTCCCAAGGAAGGAGTTCTCTCACCAGGCATGAACCAAAGCATGCAAACACCTTTGCAGACTAAAAATCCAATTTTTTTAAATTTTCTTTTCATTCTGAACAAATCTTGGGAGATTGAGCTGAGTGAGCAACAATCTGGACACTCCAACAGGCTCCATCTGTTTTGATCTGTCCCTAAACCTCAACGTGTCCATCCCTCCTTGGGATATTTTGGTGCTTTGAGGTGGTATTTTTGGGTGAAAAATACAACATCTCATTATTTCCTGGGAGCTTAACTTCATGCAGCTCATTTTCTGCATGGATTAAGGGGGGATTTCCTAGAAATAAACATTTCCTCATGCTCGTGGCAGGTTCCTCCAATAGCTGCACCCCAAACCTGCTTCCAAACTGCAGCCAGATTTGGGATTAGTCAGGTTATTTTGGCTATTTCCAAGCAAAAGAAGAGAAAAATATAATAGGCACACAACAGGTTTTTCACATCCATTCAAAAGAGCTCAGCATCCCACAGCTCCATCCCAAGAGCAGGGAAGAAGCAGCACTCAAAGTATTTTGGGTCTAAAAAGCTCAAATACTCAAAAAATACTCAAAAATACTCAAAGTATTTTGGGTCTAAAATCAGGGCTGAGCTGTTTCACCCCAAAAAAATCCCATCTTTCAGGTTCACCCTCAGTTCTCCAGGGATGAACCAAGGTAGGGATGTGATTTTGGGGTCGAGCATCACTCTTGGTCCACGAGCTGGTCCCCAAAACCCCTTCCCCTGAGCACATCCCCACGGATGGCTTGGGTCCCTCCCTCGTTTTCCTACATCACTGCTTGATTCATGGAGATTCGCATCGATTTGGCCATAAAACATCATCAGTTCTGCTTGGAGGGGAGGGGGAAATAAAATAATAAAAATAAATAACATTGATCTGCTTCTTAATTCGGCGCAGAGCTCCGAGACCTCAGAATGGCTCCCCCCAGGATTTCTGCTGAGGTTGCAAGAATTCAGCCTTTTTTTATGGGTTTCTTTTTTTTTCCCCTTTTAAAATTATTTTTTTTATTAAAGCTGCTGCTGTCTTTGGGAGCTCCCACCTCTCCTGGCTGTGCAATAGTTTGCAGGGGTTTTTTTGGCCTATCTCCCACTGCAGGCACCCAAAAGGTGTTTCAAAACATCTTTATCACAAATAGAATCATTCAGGCTCATATTTTAGGCTCAGCCACCCCAGTAACCTGATTTTACTGGGATCCAGTGGTCCTCCCACTCCCCAGTACCCTTAGGAGGAGCACAGCTTAACTCAACATCCCTCCACGTTGGCCAAATTGTGCAAGATCCAACAGTTTGGGGCGATGCAAGAAAACATCTATTTCCCCTCCCTATCCCCACACATGTTGCTATGGAGCAGGGCACAAAAAACTATGTAAAATATTGCAAAAACAGTCAATTTGGGGCTGCTATGAGTGGCAAGAGCCACTCATCAAAGTCTCATTGATTGCCAAGGAGCGACACCAATTTACAGCCAATGAAAGAACAACCTTCCTGTGCTTGCTGCTGCCTTTGGTAGATCACAGTCCATCAATAAATATCAATCAAGCCCAAATCCATAATCAATCAAGATGGGCATTAGCCCCAAGAAGAAGAGAAAGCTGCAAAATTTCAAAATAAATGAAAATGAAATGAAAATAAAACATTTAATTTTGGAGAGCCATGCACAGGCCACGGTCGTTCTCGATGCTGCAAACCTACCAGGGAGCTGCTCCCCAAGCAAAGGCAAAATATGAACCAAAAATAAAATGAATTTACCTTCTGAGAATAAAAAAGTATATCAAGGCTGGGCACAGAAGGAAAAGAAGCTCAGGAGCTGCTTATCTGTTCTCCAGGGAGGATTTTTCCACCTTCCCCTCGCAGGGTGACCTGTATTGCTGTAAATTCCTTGGGGTCCCTGTAATCTCCTGCGTGCAGGAGGCAGCACAAAGAAATCCAGGTTGGTTTTGGGTTTGTTTTCTTTTTTTTTTTTTGGAAGTATGAGCAACACTTATCCCAGGCAGATAACAGCCAAGTTCAGAAACTCACGCCCTGCAAACGTGAAAATTGGATTTCGCTATTTCCTCAAAGAGAAAAAAAAAAGGAAAAAACCCAAACACAACCAAAAACCCCAAAGAAAAAAATCCACATTTTCCCATCTCCCCAGAGGAAAGCTCCAAAAGCCTCAATTTAGGCTTTTCTGAAGCATCAGTTCGTGTATTTCAAGCCCAAACGCTTCAAAGTGGGGGAAATAAATAAATAAAACGTTTAAGCTTTGGGGGAAAAAAAAAAAGATGAAACAAAACATTTTTTTTTTCTCTCTCTGGACCTTTCTTCCCTAAACAGGATTCTGGTGAAACCAGGAGCGTTTTTACAGAGCGTAGGGGTTTTCTTTCTAGATTATAAATCAATGGAGATGTCTCCTCTTAGATGTCCCAACCTCCTGCCACCTTCGTCAAAGTCTGTCTCCGAGGCTGGATTTGACATGAATTATCTGGGGACCCAAATGCCTCTTTGCAAAGCAGCTCCTTGATTTTGCAGATTGTAATTCCAAGATATTAACGCACCCCGAGTGATTCTTTTTATACGTGGGACCTTCTCACAGGGAGGGGTCTGAGGATGAGGATGATCCCTTGGGGGTTGGTCTGTCTCCACGACAGCCAGCAGTGGCCCCAGCACTGTCTGCCACCAACAAATACAATTTTTGGATGAGAGATGGTATTTCTCTTGCTAGTAGTTGCCTATTTCCCAGCCTGTCAGGTGCAAATGAGATCTTCATGGCAACCTTCTCCAGGAGCATCTTCTGGTGAGATGTCATTGCCTTGGAAACGCACCGTGCTGCTGTGACAGCAGCTTTTCTCCTGGTGCAGAGTCCCACACTCTCCCCAAGTGCTGGTATTCACAGCTGGAGTAGCTCCACTGGGTCCCACAGCCACTCCAGTGCTGGTGTTGATGTCCTCCAAACACTTGAGGACAACCCCAAGCTCTGCAAGCTTTGAGCAGCTGGGCTCCTCCACCACCTGGGGTTTGGGAACTGGGCACCACCACACCACAGGGACTTTTGTGAGAAGGGAAGAGCTAATTTTTCCATGGTCCCAGGGCAATATCATCATCAAATATACCAAGGAGATGCCAAGGTGCAGGTCTTGACCATACTCTTCATCTTGAAGAACTTCATGCACACAAGGGAGGTGTGCAGCTGCTTTTTGCTGTGTCCTCCCAGCCATGCAGGGTTTCCTACAAGGTAAATTTCTTGAAGACACGAGGGAGGTGTGCAGCTGCTTTTTGCTGTGTCCTCCCAGCCATGCAGGGTTTCCTACAAGGTAAATTATCTCAGGGCAAGCAAGCAGAAGAGTCCTCCTGAAATGTTGATTGCAAAATCAATAGAAGTTTCATCTTAATTGAATTTCTGAGCCTGGCAGAAAGCTGGAGTCTCTTCCACCACTCTTCTCACACAGGGTGTAGCCAGACAAAAGGACCATCCCTTGTGGTCAGATGAGCCAACAGCTCAGGTCAGTCTGGCCTCTGGAGAGCTTAATAGCCCAGGGACTCAAGAGCAAAATATTTTCCTCAACAAGAGTAGCTTGGAATCCCTCAAATCTCACTTTTCTTCTCCTGCCCCCTTCAAACCATCACCTAAATCCCCTTTCCTCCTCCTGCCCCATCCAAACTACCACTCAAATATCACTCTTCTTCTCCTGGCCCACCCAAACCACATCCTCTCTTGCTGTTGGCACCAACTTCAGGCGCACCCACAGGGTCCAGATACTGATTTGGAAGGAGAGGGAGAGGTGGGGCAACCCATGAGCTAGAATTTATTTTTTCTAAGACATAAAACTGGGGATTATATGATGTGATGGATGCAGATGACCCAGCAGGCTCCAGCCAGAGGTATAGCCCTTAAATAACCACCATCCCTCTTGGCTCCAGAAGTCCCCAAGGAAGCAGTTGTGCCTTTAGCCCTTGTTCATGCCAAAGAGGTTTTTGGAGGGATCATTGCTGAAGATATTACCAACTAAATCCCCTAATTTCCTCACCTGCATCTGCCTCTGTGGACCAAGCACATGAAATTTCAGATACTCCAAGTGGATCGATAGAGGTTCGTTCAACCAAGAGCCTTCATTTGCCATTTGGATGCAGAAAGGGCTTGGAAAACAAAGTGTTGGCAGAAAAAAAAGGAAGCAGAAAGCAGATGAGGAGCAGTCCCAGTGATCTGAGTTTGGGGAGGCTGGAGAGAGGTGCACAGGGAGGATGAGTGAGACTGCAATCAAACCCAACCTTGGCTCGGGGTCTGGATTGAGGAGGGGCTGTTGAATGTCCCCCTATTTTGAGGGAAGGTGACACAGCTTTTCAGCCCTCCATCCCTCTCCTAATACCCTTCAGTTCCGCAGGACTAAGCAATC
>NW_008628841.1:25958-37019 GCF_000691845.1 Merops nubicus
AGGAAAAACCCAGGACAAAGCTACAATGCACCCACTGCAGGCAAAAATGATGTGAAAAATCCCCTTTTTGCTACATTTTCTGTGTTCCCCACAGCACCAAACCCCAGGTGCTGGTGTAAAGCTGCTCAACAGCAATCTGGGGGGAATCTCTCTCATTCCAAGGGAGATCATCTGATATCATCCTGCCTCTCTTCCCTTCCCAAGGCAAACAAAAGGGTGGTTTGGGGTTTTATTTATACCTCCAACCCCACAATCAATATTCATTCTCCTTTAAGGAAACCAGCCTGCACAGCAGAGGTGTCCCACTTGGAAAAGCCAAATATCCACCCTCAGGCTTTTAAAGCAATTAGAAGATTTTGAGATGGGAATAATAATAAAAAAAAGAGGCAAACAGACCCCAAAATAAGGTTTAAAAACTCTTCTGGGGTAGTGATGAGCACGAGCTGGTCCCCATCCCAAACCCAGCTATAAAGGGCTGTTTGTGGCCCAGGAGCACAACTTTGAGGCAGCCCCTTGCACCTCACCCCAATTTCTTTTCCCCACTCCTTTTAGAAATTGAGCCAATTCACAAATTGCTTCTTCCCTGCAGAACTCAGAGTTTGCAGCAAAATGGCCAAAAATGACAAATTCAGCTGCTCCTGGGTATGGGAGACACCAGGGAGATCACTGCTGCTGCCAGGGGCTGAGATGGGTGACCCCTAAACTCCACGTTTGGGGTGACACACAAATCACCATCACATTTTCTTGCTCAGTGGGTTTTTGGGAGGCATTTTGCAGCTTGAGTCCACAAGGGATGCTCAAAAACAAACCAAGTCCCCCAGATGCAGCAAGTCCAGCAGGGAGGTCCCTTAGGAAGGGTCAGCATGGGGATGGTGATGGGGGCAGAGCCCAGCCCTGCTGCAAAACACCAAAAAACTAACAGAACGACATTATAATTAGAAGTTAATTAAAGCAGAAGAGATCAAAGACACTTTAGACAGATTAATGATACGACGAGTGGCAGAAATTTTCCCTGGTTTATGCATCGCCGGCGCCTTTTTCCAGGCTCTGGTGCTTTTGTGTGTGCCTGGGTGGCTCTTTCATTCCCCTTTTACTCCCCCCCCTTTTTTTTTCCTTGCCTCTCTTGCTAGATGAAGGATTTGAAGTCCTAACAGCTGCAGGGATTTGTGTGGGGAAGAGAGGCAACATTCAAAGGATTATCAGGCGAAAAAATCAACTTGCTTTAAAAAAAATGGAGAGAGAATAAAAAAAAAAGGAGAAGGTTGGAGAAATTGCAGACACACGTGGAGAGACGTGTGTATATCTATTTATATGTGTTTAGTTTTCTGTATCTGTTTAGCTGCATATTTTGTATCTATTTTAATATATATCTATTTTTAAGTAGAGACAAATAGAAAACCAGGACAAGGGCAGAAACCAGCCAGCATCCTACCAACTGGGGGGAAAATGGGCTGGTTGGAGAGATGCTGAGCACAGCAGTACACAAAAATAAGGGGATTTTCCAGCTTTCAGCTCCTCACCCCCTGTTTTCTTTTTCTTGGCTGAAGATGGTGATTTTCTCCTCCTTTTTCCCCCCATGGGATCCTCTTCTCTGTGTTGGGGGGGTGCGTGCACCCAAGGGTCCACGGGGAGAACTGGGGAGAGGGGTGTCTCTAAAAATCTTATTTTCTCTCTGCCAGTGTCCCTCAGGATCATGTTTCCACAGGGAAAAGCAAACTCAAACTCAGCTAAAATGAGAAATAAAAAATCCCAATAAACAACCCCAAACTAAAATTTCCTGGGGAAGGAATAATATTCATCCTGGAAAACCAAAGGAGAGCTGGAAAAATGCTCCAGCAACCTCCAAAACGTCTCAGAGGGGGGAAAAAAATCAGCAACCCCCCCTCTAGAAACATTCCTACCCTTGTCCCTGAAGGACATCCCTCCATCACAGGAGGAGCAAGCTCTGGACTTCAGTAATTGCTGTCTCTAAATGTCTCCAGGCAAGGGCCTGACCAGGCAGCCAAACCCTGCTGTCAAGTTAGTCATCTTTCACTGAGGTCATTTAAAAAGAAGAAAATGGCATTTACATGAGATTGGAACTAAAAAACTCATTCAGATGTGGCAGCTAAATTGGCTTTCTGGGACTTTCTTCCCCTTTGGTGAGAGCAGACCGAGTCCTGGTGCTCCTATAAGACCTCCTTCAAATCCCGTTACGTGTTTCAGCTGTTTGACACGTTCCCCCAGCCTTGAAATGGGTCAAAAATACATCAACTGTAACTCTGGAACCACTGGTGGGCTTGCAGATTTCATTCTGTCTCAAGGATGCTGCTGAGATGGGGGTCGAGCAACAGCCTGGAGCTTCTGGACGTGACCACGAGCCTTGAACGGTGGTGGCATAAATCACTGCAAGCCATTCATTATCCCCCCCAAATATTGTGAGCAGATGTGATGTCACCTCCACAAACCCGTCAATCACACCTCTATAATCAGGACAGTTGACTGACAGCTTGGGATAAGAATAAACAGATAGGCTGCAGATAGTGCTTTCTACCTCTCGAGTGGTTTCTATCTGTGAAAGAGAACAATAACACAATGGTTTTAAGATATGAGGAACAGAGGAGCAGCTTGTTCTGTGCAGTCTCCCTCCCAAAGCTGCTCCATGTCCATTTCTGCCCAAAAAACGTTTGAGTTTGGGCAAGAAGTTGGGTTGAGGGACCAGCTTCTCACCATGGCAAACCCTCTGAGCGGCCGTTCTCTGAGCAGCTTTTCATCAGAGCGTCTAAATAATAACCAGTGAAATGTCTCAGAAATGTTATAGGGGATTTTAAATAGGGGATTTAGAGGTGCACTATGGTCCATCATCATCAAACCTTTAGATATGCAAATATACATCACCTACAGGCAGCTGGCAGCAATGGACAGGCTCCAAAGAAAGGGGACAAGCATCATCCCAACATCTACTTAATGCCAAGCCCTGTCTCCCAGCTCTTAACCCCTAGAAACCATCATCAGGAGGAAGACCACCCAAAAAAAATCTTGCACATCCAGCTCTGCCTTGCAGTTATCTACTGTTGGGTCACAAAGCAGCTAGAAGGACCCATAAAAATATTAATGCCAAATATTTTTTGCAATTGCAAATGCAGTGGGATTCTTCTAGAGGAACATCAGCTGCTGGTGTACCAGCTCCAGCCTGAGACCCCAAAACTGGGCACTGAGGGGCTTGATGAAGCCACAGGGATGAGTACAGCATGTTCTGGCTCTGTAATTACAATGTAGTCACTTGGGAAACCAAGAATAAAAAGCAAAATGCCCAGATCTTGATGGACCTTTGTCACCAACAATTATCTGTGAAGTCAAAGGAGATCACCTTCACAACCACCTTAAATAGCAATCTTTTTAAGGTCAGGACAGAGCAGGTTTGGGATTCAGCCTCCTCCACCTGTCCAAACTGAAAGATTAAGTCAATTTTATTCCAGATATACCCCACGCAGATAAATCTGACCTCAAACTTGCATCACCCAACACCACCTCTGAGATGGGACCATCGTGGTCCTCAATGCTCTGCATCCTTCTCTCCACCTGAGCGATGCTCACACGGAGGGGTTTCATTTAAATCTCCAGTATGAGCCAAGCCAGAAGCAAAATGAGCCTCCAAAACCACCCAGGAGCTTCGAGCTGACATTTCCCTGGTGTGGAAAAGTCAGAGAGCAGCAGATCCTCCCCACAAAAGGGGGAAAAAAAAAAAACCCAACCCACCAAACCAAGGAATTAACGGCTGTCGTGCAGATCATATTTTCTATTTGTGTTCAGACAAACAGGGATTTTGGCTCCCTGCCCAAGCTTTTATCTCCCAAGGAACACCAGGGACCGAGTGAACTTTAAAAAAAGAGGAAAAAAAAGGAAAAAAAAGGGCATATTATTTCCCACCTCCTCCTGCCACCTCCGTCCTCCAGCTGGGGAATATTGTTTCTTTCTCTGTAGCGAGTTCATTGCTTAAAAATACCATTTTTTCCAGCTTTTTTTTCCCCCCCTCTCTCCTCCTCCCCCCCTCCCCGCCACGGTTCCTCATGCTAATTTATGGAAATCAAACAGTGCCTGTTCCAGACAGGGATAATAAAGGAGATGTATTAAAAGAGGGGGGAAGCACAGCCAAGGGGGGGCTGTAAATACCAATTGTTCTATACGGGGAAGGCGGTTTGTTTTCTTGTTAAAGGGAAGGTTATATTTAATTAAATCTTCTTGTTCTCTGCTTTTAAACGAGCTCTGAGCCTCCGTTATCAGGCAGGGGAAGATGCTCCCACGTGCCCTCCTTCCCCAGGGACCGTGGTTGTAAGGGACCAGGGGGCACGTGGCAGCCAGATCCTGCTTGCCCCAAGCACCTCGGTGTGTGGGTGAGCACCCACGTGTGAAAGGGGCTGTACTGGGGGCAAATCTGATGGAAAACCCTGGGGTATTTTGGCTGGAAAACTCAAGGAATGCACGTGCTTAAAGATTGTATTTCCCAAACCTTCTGCTTTTTAACCACACGCTGGGATGCCACCACGCCTGAGGACCTCTCAGAAAGGAGCACGGAGCCCCATCCAGCCAGGAATTGGAGAAAAAAGGTCCTTTGCCAGCAAAAGTTGGAGAGTTTCAGCCCATGAAGAGCTGGAGATGCTCTGGAGAGCCCCATTTCCACGTCTCGGTTGCTGCAGCCCCGCTCCACCCAGCGTCACCACCGCAGGTGATGGTCCCTCCCCTCTCATCCTCCTCGAGTTCAGATTTTGGGGTGGGTTGAGAGCTTTTATTCTCTTCCAGGTAATTAAATCCACGCCGCTTGCTGCTGCAAGGTGAGGTGTTCCCACCCCCTCCGATAACATCTCGGCTCGTTCAATTCTCATTGCTCCAATAATCCAGATCTAATTTGCCAGGAGCCCGGCGCCGAGTCTTTCGGCACTTCATTAGAGCTCGTGAGCAGCATTTCATTACTGCAGCCCCCGCCACCTTCCCCAGCAAGTTTCCCTTTGGAAAAATCCAAAGTAAAAGCCGAATTTCCCATCCCTACGATCTCCAGGGGGTTTGGCAGATTTCCCAAATCGATTTTTGGCGGCTCAGGGTGCAAACTTTCCGCTCTCAGGACCTGGATTTAACCTTTGTGCTCCCCCAGTTCAAGCTCATTTTGGATTTCCCCTGATGGGGCCAAAAATTAACACGCTTTCATCAGGGTAATTTTTACTTCTTGAAGCTTTATGTGTTCATCTGGACCAAGCAATTATTTCTGGAAATATATATTCCCTCAGGCCAATAGACCCCATTCATACTCCACGTGCAGCTATTCCCCCTAATCTATTTAAATCAAGCTCTATCATGCACAGAAGAGGCTGAAAAAATGTCATTACAGGTATTTTCCTTCAGGACAAGTTCACCTTTAGGAGGGTTTTTTTTTGGGGTGGAAAACCAGTTGATTACATGGATGGGGTGAAAAGTTTAGGGAGGAGCAGCTCAGACTTAAGAGCATCAGGGAGGGTAGAAAGTCAAATCAACCCCGTCGATAAATTGATCGTTATTGGGGGTTGGGAGAAATTTAGGGTGGGATATTCTGCCTATAATCCTGCCACAGGGTATCTCCCATGTGCTTTGGAAGCAGCTGATTTAAGGGCTCACGAGGGTGTTGGATATGACAAGCCCTTGTTCCAGGCTCTTACAGCATCTCCTCTCCACAGGCGAAGGGACAGACGAGGCAAGGAGAAAAGAAGATGGAGTGATAGGAAGGAGGGGGGGGAGTGAGCACGAGCCCAGGCTGGAGTTATTTATAGGACGTGGTTTTGTGCAGGAGGAGATAGTGATGCCAAAAAGAGATGGTAAAAATAATCCCAGAGACAGGTGCCACTGCCTTGGGGACGAGGCTGCTACCAGCGACAGCTTGGGGGAAGTGCAAGGTAAGGAGAAAAGGGGGAGAAATAAAATAAGAGAAGAGAGATTTGCATTTATCTGCATGTCTCACTCGTGTGCAGAGAAACCTTGGCCTTTGCAAAGCTGTCGCACCACGAAATTGGAGGTTGGGCTTTATGGACTTGCCTTCTTGCTGTAAAACTGGGGTGCCCTGGTGATGTTGGCTTGGGTTTGGGGGAACAGAGAGCTCCCCGAAACTCAGAGGAAAGCCCCGTGGAGGATCAGACACAGGGCACAACTCCTGACTGATTCCCAAGGCAAGAGCAGGGAAAATAACCCCTTGCACCCCACCACAATCCCCTGAGTTCTTCACCCCACGCACAGAAACCTGAATCCTGAAAACCCCTTTCCAAAGCCAAACTCCTACCCAAAACTGCATTATTGAAGAACTTTATTAACTTTGCCTGCAAAGCCCTCAGCCTCTCCGTGGGACAAAACAAAAGAGCAATCCAAACCCACCCTATTTTCAGTAAAAGATCCATTTTTTCCTGATATTTTGCCATCAGGAGCCTGCTTGGAGATATTTGTGCTGCAGGATCGACGTGGGGAAGGGACCACTCCGGATCCACGTCTGTCCTTCCCCATCCCCATACGGCACGGATGCAGCTGGCAACAAGACAGCTCTTGCTATTTTAGATACACACACATCTATTAAAATACATATAATAGATAAAGATATAAAAATAAGCCACCAGAAAGGGAGGAGGGGATTAATCACACTGCACAAGGAAGGGGAGGCAGAGCACGTTCCAGCTCCGAAGAGCCGCAATCGGATAATCAAGGCGAGCGCTGGCAGCCAAGTGGCATCTCAACGTCTTGTTATTCCTCCCTCGACCTCCTCCCCTCCCTCCTCTCCCCCCTCTCCCCTCGTTTTTTTCCCTGCACGAATCCATCTCCTCGCCCTCTTTTCGGAGCAGCTTTCATCAACTTGTCACCCAGCGACAACAAGCCAGCCTGGGAGCGTGATGTAGAAAAAACATCAGTAAGAGGAGGAAAAAAATAAGTAAGATTGTCAAAACCCACCCAAAGGTTGGTGATTCGTCCCAGTAATATGAAGCCTGGGAATATATTCCTAAACTGGCAGCTTTTTTGGCTGATGGTAACTGCTTGCACCCAAGCAAGCGAAGGCAAGAGGGGAAGCAAGGAGATGGGACAAGCCTTGCTGCAAGCGTGCAAGACATGATGGGCTTGGCTTGCATCAAAGAGAAAAAGCCAAGTCAGGCTCTATCAGTGCTAGGCTGGAATTAATTTTATTTGTAAAGCAGGAAAGAAAAACCAACTTGAGTTTATTTTTCCTTTCCCTGAGTTCTGTTGGCCTGGGAAAGGCAGAAGGATGAGGCCAGGAGGGATCTCCACGGCGCTGGCTGCACGCTCTCACACCTCGGCTGACAAGGAGAGGACAAATGAGAGCGTTTAGGCAGTAATTAGGCAGTAATGACCTACTTGGAGGCCTGTACCGTGCAGGAAATAACCTGAGCTGGGAGTCGGGCGAGGGGAGCTTGAGTGTACTCAGCAATTTATCAGGTTATTGCCGGCTTGCGGGGAACTGGTGACTGAGTCATTAACCCCATTATGGACTTCTACTGCTTGCAGATCCCTCTTTTCAATAAAAAAACCTTCTCTGTAAAACCCAAACCCTCAGTTCCTCCAGATTAGAAGCTGCTGGGTTCCTTTATCCTCTTACAGTAAAGCAAAGAGACGTCCCTATGGGTGCTGGAGGATGCGCAGCTGCCTTTGCAAAAAAAAAGGGGTCTTTAACCCCAAATTTCCAGCTCTTGGAGGCTTTTCTTTATGCCTGGTGAATACACCTACCCCCTAAATAAAGCTTTTTGCAGTACTTAAGCTTCTTCCCATCGCTATATATAGATGCTCTTACTTAGACTGAAGGAATTGATTGTACTTTGGGGGGAAGAAAACCCACATCTTTGTCCAAGTTTCATATTTATATACTGCCAAGCTCATGCAGTTTTAATGAGGGTTTTGGCACGCCGGCTGAGCTGGAGCAAAACTGTCTCTTCCTCAAATCCCTTTTTGCCAGGCACAGTGCTTACCTGGCTCCGAGAGACCCCCAAACCCAACTGGAGATGCTCAGCAGGGCCCTGGATGCTGGTGAGGACATTGGATGGGATCCCATCCTCCTGCGAAGGAGCTCGAAATAACATGAGCCATCCTGTGTGAGGTTTCTAGTAATCCTGGGATTTTTTTTTGGCAGGGATGGCTGCGAAGACAACCCCCCACACTGTAACAGAAACAAGTGTTTCCAGCCCTGGCACCAACAGAGCTTGCTTTCTGCTTTGAATCCAAGCTCTAGATTTTGCTTCCTTCCAATCGACTTGCTCCTCTCAAAGATGCCAGCAGGACACAGGCAGCTCACGAGCACTAAGGGGAAGCAGACTGTTCTCATATTGACTTTTTGGCCATCCAACTGGACATCCTGACATCCAACTGAAAGAGAAACCCAAGGTGGGCTCCACCTTCCCTACTGGACATGTCATTTAGATAGTTGTGCCTTGGTCACGACCTTCACGCTCTTAAAAAATCAACCAGGAAAAGAGGTGTATGAGCATGAAAGCAAAGAAAAAGGACATTAGCCTGAGATAAAAGTACCTAGAGGGTGCTTATTTCTCTCTTGATCCTCAAGGGGAAGGTCCACAACGTGCTGGTACCAACACCTTCACCCTAGGGACCTAAACCCAGGCGAAGCGCATCCTCCTCCTGCATCATCCCACCTCTTCAATCTTCAAGGATCGGGTCCTCAGCAGGGTTCACCCGAGCGTGGCCAGAGATGCTCAGGGAGCAGAAAATCCTTAATTACCACTACACCTCGTTAGCCCTCCAGAGCACCATCATCTCCAGGGCAGCAGCATCTCCAGGGCAGCATCATCTCCGCGGCGTCACGGCGACGCCTCATCGCGGTGCTAACGTGCTGTGACTTCCACCACATCCACAGAGCCCCCACGCCCGGGGATTAATGTGACCGAGCCCGTCCTCGACCTGTCACCACACCTTAAAATCACGACGTGGGGACAGAGAAAGCAGCTCACCAAGGGGGTGAATAATTCAGGGGTGAGACGTGGAGAGCGCCGCCCGTGCGTGCGGAGGGGATCCCGTGGGCGTTGGGGGGGAGGGAGATGAGAAGCACTTGGCAAACAGATCAGCTCCTTCTTCAGCAGGAAGAAAAAGTGTAAATCATAGAATCATAGAATCCTTTAGGTTGGAAGGGACCTTTAAGATCATCAAGTCCAACCCTTGAGCCATTAGGGCTCTAAAGTCCTCTGCTAAAACAGATCAGAATCTGTCAGGGTTGGAAGGGACCACAAGGATCCCCCAGTTCCAACCCCTCTGCCATGAGCAGGGACACCTCCCACTAGATCAGGCTGCCCAGAGCCACCAGCTAAACAAATAAATTTATAGAAGAAAGGAAGTTTAGGCTTGGGGAAGCCTTCATATCACTTCCCAGAGATGCATCCTTGTGTTGGGGCGCGGTGCTCCAGGATGGGCAAAGCTTTCCCTTTGCACGAGGAAATCACTCTTATTTTGTAGGATAACGAGCATTAGATGCAGCATGGGGAGGAGAGGGGAGGTGTGTGTACAAAAAATCCCACCCAGAACCAACAAACTATAGATGCTACAGAGGAGGGACCCAGCACACGACGGATCCCAGGCAGCACAAGCCCCATACAAAGTGAATCCTCTCCAAAAATAGGTTTCACCCTGAATGTTTCCTCTCCCCAAAGCCATTTAAATCCACGGGATGCAGCGCAGGTAAAGAGCCAGGCAAATCCCACCCACTTGAGACGGGAGGAAAACAACCTCAAATGGAGGCTTTCCCTTGTGCCACTCATTCTCAAGAGCCTCCTGATTTCATTTTCATTTATTTTCCCTGTTTCTTCAGCATATGCAACCAGGAGGCTGCATATAAAGTGTCATTAATGACCTCAACACAGGCAGGGGTGGGATTTGCATCACATCCTGCAAACATCCCAGGGGGTACCTGGGTCCTCCTGAAGCCTCCGACTCTGTTAGCGGATTTATCCTCAAATTAGAAGATCATTTCTCCCATCATTCCTTCCCAAATAAAAGGCTGAGCAGGAAAGGAAGATGAGCAAGATCACCCAGGAGCCTATCCAAAACTAAATCCATGCTCTCAAGCTCAGCATATGCCTTTTTTGGGATGCTGGGACCTCTGGGCAAACCACAGGCTGGTAGATTGTTGTATTACCCAAAGGCAGCTTTTCCAGTGCCTGCAACATCATAGAGAAGGTGGTTTCTGCTCTCTCACCACCATCAAACCACTTTCTGCTGGAAAAAAAAAGGAAAGGAGAAAGTTTTGTAGGTAAAATCCTGGTGGAGGAGGTCAGTGCATGGCTACCTCCTTGCCAAAGGCAGAGATGTCCCCAAATTGGGACATAAATACCAGAGCTGGGTGTGCAACCAAGGAGCCAACAGCTCCCTGTAGTCTCACCAGGACTTTCACCACTGCCACTAAGGGAGAGCAAAAGGCCATGGACAAGCCACATCAGAGCTTTTGGGGTCGTGAAAAACCCTTTGTCACCTGAAGCACCCCTGAGGACAGGGTAAGAGGTTGCTGCTGAGCCAACAGGTAAACCCAGACGCGCATGAAAAGACCACGAGGGGTGACGGATTTGCATCACTTCGAGGCACACCAGCTCCCAGGCGTGTTTCTGCTCATTCCTGATTTCAATTTCCTCCCATCACCGGCTCTGCTTTCCAAAGCAAATAATTTGCCACTACAAAGCTGCTCCATTTTGACAATTTCAGAACATAAAACCCTCTTGCAATCACTCCGGAACGTCTTCAAAGCAGCGCCGCCGTCAGTCAATCACCTTGCCCTACCTCCACAAAGGCAAGGGGGAAAAAAAGGTTCATCCAAAAGCACTGACAAAACATAAGCTGCTCTTCTGTCTCCCAAGTGAAAAGGTCTTTTCTGAAAACCGAGTCACTCAGGAGTCTACCTCTGAGGGAGTTTTTTTTGATATCATGGGATTGTTTGGCTCCGTAGCCACGCTTCTTGTGGCCACAAAGACTAGGAAAAAACCTGCAGCTTCTAAAAAAAAAACAACCCCAAACTGGTTTTATTCCTCCTGACCATGTGCCACAGCATCGGAGGAGGAAGGAGGAGGAAGG
>NW_008628842.1:0-2458 GCF_000691845.1 Merops nubicus
TGCAGTGAAGAAGGGAACAAGCTGATTACAAAACCAGGCTGTGGGTGAAGGAAGGACCCAGGCAATCAGTCCGATCCTGATCATATAGTAATTGCCAGCAGAAAACCTCATCATTCCCTTCCTGTGCCAATCTTGTCCCACTGTTACTGGGATCTCTACTTGCTGTGAAGACTTGGTGAGTCCTTTCAATAACCAGAATCCCCACACAGCTCATGCACTGTGTAACCTACCAACCCACCGGCCATCAGTCAGCTCTTATAGAGGTGGCTTCTTGCCCCACCTCCAAGTTAATGTGGAAGGTGGGGGCACCTGGTGGTGATGTCCTAATCAGTGTCCACTCAAGGCTGGCCAGACCCTGGGTGAAAAACAATCAGGAAGGTCTTTCTTGCCTGGTTGTGTGCATCATCCATATGCCAACCCTCCTCCAGGGCTGGGGTTTTAACCCCAGCACTTCAGGGTGGCAGTACGTCACACTTTGGGGCAGCACAAAGCCCTGCAGGAACTGGGGGACTGCACTGAGTGTTGAGGCTGGCACCTTGCTCCAGGGACTCGAAGCACCCCCCTAAACCACAGCAGCTCCCCAGGCCTCACTCCAGACTGGATGACAGTTAAAAGGAAGTGGACTACCTGCTCATACAGCAGCACATCTCTTCCCAACCCCAGGAAAGCACTACACGCATGAAGAAGCTGGGGAGAAGGGTGAGTGCAACTGAGCTACACAGCACCTGTACAGCGGCTCACTGCTCCCTCAAACACAAATAAACACCAAGCTCCTGCCTATACCAAATATTTTGTCTGTTTGATAAATTGGTGCCCAAACCCTAAGGCAGTAAAATCTTAAAGGCAGATTTTCCTTGCTGCCTACTTTGGAAAGCAGTGATTGACAGACAGGGTTTTAGCTTCAGTCAGAGGCAAAAGGAACGTACAACTCAATCAGAACCTTCAGGTGAGAGAATATTCCCTTTAGCTGAGGAAGCATGAGGAATCCAGAGGTTTTGATTAAAGTCCACCTTCCAGCCCTTCCTCATGTTAGGAGGTTTCACTGTTATCTTAGCACTCTCGTTTTTCTGCTGACTGCTTGCTAATATAGGCAGTATTATTCAAACTTGTCAAAAGTCATTTAAAATCCCATCAACATCAGCAAAGTGAAAAGGGGAATATTAACCCCTAATTCCTGCTAGTCAAGGACTGCACTTTCACTAGTTTCTAAAGAAAATTACTCTGTAATAAGTTTACCTTTTTTTTTTGTTATTGTAACAGAGTCCTTTAATTAATATGTTTTCACAGCCAAAGTAACGAGTTTTCTCTATCATATCTGCCTGACAATATATCTTAGAAGAAAAAATGAGAGTAATTATTATCTTAAAAAATTGGCTTCATGACTTTTTTTTTCATTTCATTTACAATATCTGCATAGATAAGTTAAAAAAAAAAATTCCATCACCCTCCTGGAATGGGATTAATTTACTACAATGAAAATGGATGGGAGCATGAGGAGTGCTCGCTCCAAATATGCTCACAGTGACTAATGCCATGAATATGAAAAGCTCTCTTAACCAATTCTAAGTTGCAGATGGATCTTGGCAGAAAGGAAGCCAGAGGAAATGAATGTAATAGCTACAAAATATGTAAAAATGACAGAGAAAAGAAAGTCTAGACAATGTGAAATGATTGCTGTGTTCTCCATCTTGGAATGCAAAGCTTGTCTTCTGATTATTCTGGGGTTTAATCTGCCGAGCACACATCACTCTTCAAATACATATGGGTAAGTAATTTGCCATATGTTTGAGTACATGGCATGAGTACCTGGAGATGTACTTCTGCTAACACCAAAATAGAAAAAAAAAAAAAAAGAAATATTATCTGTGTCTCTCTGATACACTAACAAGAGTGTGGCATTCCAGGTTTGTTTTTAAAACAAGTACCAGCCTCTACGTGGCATTTTCTCTCTCTCTGTGTTTCTAGACACATAAATTCCCTCTGACTCCCAGAGCCCTGGAACCACAAAAGAGATCTGGGGGGCTGGGTTGGTAGCAAGTTGAATAGGAGTCAACAGTGTGTCCTGGCAGCAAAAGGAGAGCCACATCCTCGAGTGCATCAAGCACAGCACAGCACTGCCAGTTGAGGGAGGTGATGGTCTCACTCTGCACTGCCCTGGTGCAGCCCCACCTCAACAGATCACTTGGTTTGTTCAGCTTGGAGAAGAGAAGGCTGAGGGGTGACCTCGTTGCAGTCTACAACCTCCTCAAGGGGGGCAGCAGAGGAGGAGGTGCTGATCTCCTCTCTAGTGACCAGAAATAGCAAATAGAATGAAGTTGCATCAGGTCAAGTTGAGACTGGACATTAGGAAAAGGTTCTTCAGGGAACACCATAATATATAAAAACATATATTACAAATATAACATATATAAATATATTGAAATATGTATTGAGTTAAAGGCAAGACAGGGGAGGGTGA
>NW_008628843.1:0-9878 GCF_000691845.1 Merops nubicus
AGAGAAAGGGAATAAGGGAGAGAGAATAAGAAAAAAGAAAACTGAAACAGCTTTGATGAAAGCAGTAGTAATAAAATGAAATACGTAGAAAACCAGTACCAAACCAAATCCCTCTGATAGCAATTATGTCACCGTCACCACTGACGCTGTGGGCAGGCACGGGGGAAGTCCCAGACTGGACTGAGTGGTAGACAGCAACTGAATTCAGGAACTGAATTCTGGAACTGGATTCAGGAACACATGGTTTGGGATTGAAGGCAGAAGAGATGGAGTCCTCCCTGGGTGGCAACCATTGAAGAAGAACTTGACCCTCATGATCCCTCAGCTTTATACTGAAGATGATGTATATGGGATGCAACACCTCGCTGGTCAGTTTTTAGGGTCACTTGTCCTGCCCACTCCTCCCAACAAGTGCAGCCTTTTACTTTCTGCACACCCAACGTGTTACACAGTGACCTTGGTCTGCATGGGGGCAAGCAGAAGCAAGAACCTTTCTGCACACCAGTCCGCAGTAGTAACTCTAAACATGGAGCGTTATCACTGCTAGAAGCAGATGATACTATCTGCAAAAATACACTGTCAGCTTCAGAAAGTGCAGTTACTTAGAAGAGACATAGCTGAGAAGTAAAAATCACTGAACAGAGCTAGTTTTGTTTTAACTTAAATCAGGACAATGGATTTGAGTATGTGAACATGAAGGTGCATGGAAGTGGAGGCTTATAAAGCTGGAGCTGAGTTAGGCAGCTAGCTCGGAGTCTTTGTAAGAAGACTTCTTTCTCCTTTTTGCCTTTCCTCCCCTGATTAAAAATCCACTAATAACCACTGCAACAGTACCTGATATGTCAATGTTGTTAGTTCTTATTACAGGATATTTGCTGGGCTCCAAGGCAAATGAGCACAGCTTCACCAAAGTCATTCGAATGTCTCTGGCTTACAATAGCTGAGAATCATTTTTACTAGTTGCAATAAATAATTGTCCTGACAACTTGGCTTGGATCCAAAGTGCAGTGCAAAATTTTATGCAAGTTGCTGGAAGGAAATTATTCTGCAGGCTCCAGGCACTCCTCTGGGACACAAAAATTAATGAGCAGCACTTAAGTTTATCAGAATTTAGAAGAAAAATGTCTTCCAACAGCCCCTAGTAGTGCCTCTTTGTTGTATTAATCTTCAGGGACTGGTGCAGATTTCAAATACGAAGACAAAATTTAGATGAGAAAAAAAATAATCAGAGGTTTGCCTGGAAAGAATTGTTGGCTTTTGGTGCAAGTGCAAGAGGGTACTGAAAAATATATAATTCTGTATAAGAGAAATATCCATATCCATATATATCTATCTATAGATAAAGCTATTGTGTGTGATATATATTATACATAATATCTGCAAAGTACCCTTCCATTGCAAATACATGGGTTGAATGTTCAAAATAGTCACCAGGCAGCCCTTTCTGAAGCACATGTGGTGAGACTGGGAGATCCTCTAGCCACAAGAATTCCTTGGGGCTGATGGCTTCACAAGACTGAAAATTTGCCATTTATACAGATCAGACAAATGGCTACTATAACACATTACAGCTTCTGCACAGTGGTGGGAGGGAGAGGAAAATGGCTGGGGAGAGAAGGACATGGTAATAGTAAGAAGGAGGGAGACTGGGCATGGTATGCCCTTTTCTGTCCACTTTCTCACTGGTTAGGACACTCCCTCCTACTTTTTAGATCACCCACTATTCAAGTCTACTGTGTGAAGCTAAGTAGTCACCAGAGGTAAGGTTATGAGATGTCTCTAAAACATGGTGGGAAAATATGCCCCTTGGGTTGCAGATTCAGGTGTCTCCAGGCAAACAGAAGATTTGAACACAACCCTTATGTGATGTGCTAGCAACTAAGGAGCACCCTTACTGGTATGGGCTTGTACATATCCAGAGTCAAGATCTATGGCAAAATGAGACAGCCCTGGGCACGCCCTGGGGCACGTAAATAGGTATAACTGTGCTCTCTGAGGCCCAAATGTTGCAAAGGACCACATTTAGAAATCTGAGCACATCGAGGGCTTTAGCAACTACTGTTCTGTGATCTTGACCAGCTGGTGCCAGAAGCTGGAGTGGTGAGAAAGAAGGAAGGGCATTACGGCTCAACTCCTCCCAAGAAGCAATCTTGTGGATGTATTTTGGCTGATAAGCCTGGTATGGGGCTACATTTTCAAAGTGCTTCAAGGTTTTCAAGGATTTTCAGGGCAAGACAAAGTCTTAGGTCTGCTTTTTTTCAAGGCAAGATGAAGTCTTAGGTCTTAGCTTTTGGGAAAGACATCATTGATCAAGAAGAAGCAATTTTACTGCAGTAGTAAAATGCTGGAAGAAAGTTAAACCAAGTAAGCTAGGCTTAATTGAAGTTGAACCTCAACAGACTTGACACGGTAGGGTACTGGGCTCATATGTTTTGTGACAGGGATAATTCCTCCTTTGGGACTGTTTTTCTTTGGAAACACATCTCTCAAACAATCACTGTTCTTGGGCTGATGCTCCTGCCTGCAAACCTGGCAGAAACTCAGCTCAAATTTCTGGACTGTCAGTTCAAGAAAAGGGCATCTTTATACTCTGCTTTTTATTGTCTAGCTCCCCTCCTCGGACATTCCTAGTGCTGTGATTAGCAGTGTCTTTTATGGTGGGAGGACAACCCTCAGATGAGAACCACAAATTTTAAGAGGGAAAGCAAATAACAGCCAAGATTAATAAAAGCAACAGAGGTGAGGAAGGAGTGGAGAAGTGATAGCCTTGAAAATGCAAGTCACTTTAGCAGGATATCTACATTTGAGTTATTTCAATAATGAGACTGTCTTCTTCCAGGTTGCAGCCTCAGACATTGCCAACTCACTTCATCCCATGTGTTATCACAAGGGGGAGGAGGTGAGTTTTCCAATGACATGGGCAGGTTGCAGCTAAACTTAGCTGGGATACTTTACCTGTCTCAAGGGTTGGTAGATCTCCACATTGCCTCTTCTCAAGTACCTAAGAACAACCCCAGATTTTAGCCCTTTGAACTCATTAAAAGCCATTGTTTTCAGTCTGATTCATACCAGACTCCATCTGGTCTTGCCCTGCACTGATTCCCATCCACCCAATTCAACCACGTCCTCAAAGCCCTGCAAATCTACGAGCCAGACCCGATTGCTGTGTGCATGCTGATCAGGCTGAAAAGCCATGTAAGGCCAAGGTACTGGAGAAAGGTGATGGTGCATAGCTGCAAAATTGTCATGGTAGTGTTGGGTGATGGTTGGACTTGATGATCTTAGAGGTCTTTTCCAACCTTAATGATTCCATGATTCTATGAAAAATGAGGGGTATGGGCATGCCTACAGGGAGAGCCTGAAGTGGGGTCTTCTCATGCAAAACTGCTTTGTCTGAGTAGAAAGTGCCTTGCACAGTCTGGATGTTGTCACAACTGTTGTATCTTCATTATACTATCCATTTTTCCCCCTTTAAATTAGCAAGCCTTGAAACTGCAGTGTAAACAAAACAAACAGTGTCACCAGTAAATGCAAGACCTTGACCTCTTTTGAGCTGTGCTCACCAGTACAGCTGCTGGTCTGGTTAACCTCTTTGACAGCCAGCAGGAAAGTTAAGTTTTGCTAGATTAGTTTGATAGTACTCTCACAGAGGACACCGTGACATGTACCACTAGCCTCTCTTACACTCATCTATGCCAAGCCTCCTCCCATTTCCTCTCTGGAAAGAGGAAATGGTATTACCATTCTCTGCCTTACATCTTGAGACAAAAGATATTATAGACATTTTGCTGCATGGGTTCTGAATGTAGAACTGCTGGATGATTAATAGGAATTTTATAAAAAGCTCTTAGCAAATTGCCTGTGTTGGCTTTTGTATTTTATTTTTCCTTCTTCTAGTCCAGAACTGCCAAACTTCCACAAGGTACTGGAAAAAAACCTGTACTGGGAGCATACAGAAATTAGTTATTTCAATTGTCCACCCCTTGTATTGGTTAGCAGTTTTGTGTATCTTGTGTGCTCTCTGTGTCTCCATGTCTGTGGGACTGTTTTTTGCAGTGGGGTTATGGTGGGTGGGCCCTGGCTGGATACGCAGTGCGGTAGAGTAATGAGAAGTAAACCCAAATCCTGAAACACACCCCACCTCCACCCCTAAAACCTTGTCACGCAAACATAATACAGGGATACAGCTTTGCCTGGTGAACATGTCCCTTTCTGGACATCAAAAAAAGAATCAAAGACGATACATAGCAAGGTAACACTCCCTCTTTGAGTCCTTGCTTCCCAGGCATTTTGAGGGGTGGAAATATACCTTGCAGAAAAGGTAAGTTCTCTTGAGCATTCCTAACAGAGAGACTTTAACATATCCCACAGAAATGGCTAGTTAACCTCCTTTTTGAATGATGCTTAGCCAATTTCATTCTTTCACAACTATTCATGACTTTTAGGCCCCCACAATGCTCTCATCTACTGCATTGATCTGACCTTATCTGAGATGATGGCCTCTTAACTTCCCTCTGACAGGTTAAATGTGTCAAGCTTCTTAGGCATATTATGCATCCTGTAGATCTTTGTGTAGTTTTGTGGATCATTTAATCTCTGTTGAAGCCACTCTTCATCCATCTCCTCAGCCCCATTTCCACTGAGATACCTACAGGCAATGGAGAGCTGATAATTAATAATGCTTACTGATATAATTGTCAAAAATTCTGACATTTTAACTATCAGGATGGAGTGATTGTATGTTTACCTACTGCACATCACTCAGGTATTTAGTTTGCTACATTCACACATTCACTTATGTCTTTTTTTGACTGAATTCGAGTACATGGCCTATTTCTTCCTTGCTTTTGGAGCAAAGCAATCTCAGACTTGTAAAGAAAAAAAAAGACTAAGCAACCTGAAAGAGAGTCCTATTTTGGCAAGAGAACAGGACAGGAAGAAACTCCTGCTAACGCCCCGAAGATGACCTTGTCTTTGTTTGAGCTAAGGACACCATGCTGAAGGAAAGAACATTTTAATCAAAATCACACAACTAAGTGGGAGTATTCACTGCTGTACCACAAAGAAAGAAGCTCCCTAAGTCAAGATTGTGCTTCTGCAACCTGCCACATGTAGAAAGCGTCTCAAATTTTCAGGCAGCGTAAGGACTGTGTCTTTCATTGCAGTGTTTCTTAGGACAGTTTTACTAGTAAATGTAACGTTGGGTCTTCAGCTATCATGGAGAAGGATGCACCAAGGAGTCACTAAGACTTTCCTTATGCAAAGTACCCAACTAGATATTCAACACTGTGAACGACTTAGAAGAAGGGTCTGCTGAGTTACACCATGTATTTAGGGAAAAAATAACCCTACTGAGTTATTCTGAATAGTCCTATGTGAGCCTAGAGTAGTTTAATGTCTGTACAAATAGAAGGGACCTCTGGCTCAGTCCCTACTGGGCACAGTACTGGGTGGAAGGCTGGAGCACTAGATAGCATGTAGCAAGGAAGGGAGATGTAAGTCTGGTGTCAAATCCTCATGACCTCTGCAAGTCATTGGGACTTTGGTCTTGAGCTACCGCAGAGGACTTGCCAGCACAAGACACGGGACATAAATGATCCAAATTAAACAAAAGATGTAGATTTCCTTTGCAGTAATTGAAGTGCTGAGAGCATTGGGTGGGCATCCTCTTCCAGAGATGAAAGGGTGATAATTCTACTGAGTTTAACTGACGACAAGAATTGAGTTAAATGAATTAATGGCAAATTAAACTAAACTGAGGTCATAGGCCTTTAGTGCCATTTAACAAAACCCTTTTCAAAGTTATTCTGAATTAATTTCCTCAAATGTTTCTGTGCTGACAAAGAACAAAAGTTTGCAGAGGGACATTAATTTGGTTAATGTTATGGGATTAACATAAAGCAGAAGGCTGATTTGTAGTTTACTCCCTGTGCATGAGCCATTCTCATGCTGGCCTAAGTATACTCATTTAAGCTAATCTGCTCTAGAGCAAGAGTTGTCATGGAGCAAACCATCAGGCGTAGTTGTTCCAGAACAAATCCTGGCATAGAAAAGTGCTGAGTGCTGCAAAAAAATCTATTCCAAACTGCCAGTCCAAATTTAATTTCTTAATGTGCTGAATGGTGGTTCTTTGTTACCTTTGTAACTCAATAGCACAGAAAACTGATATCCGCTTCTTCTGGCCACTTTAACACCATTACCTCTTTCTTTTTTTTTTTTTTTTTTTTTTTTTTTTTTTTTTTAGGAATCTATTTATTTTTAAGTGCACAGACTTGAAAAAGATAAGAAAAAAAGTAAGGCAGTGACTTAAATTCCAAAGCAGTATTAGGAATGCATTTCAGTGATAAACATAATCGAAAATCTTTAAGTACATCAGGCTGGTGCTGGCTAAATCAAAGCCAGGTTTACTTATACTACTAGTGATCTTTGGAGCAGTGTTTCTCTTTCTCTTCACTCCTATCCAGCCACCCCTTGCTGCGCATTCCTTTTAATGCAATTACAGCTGCAAATACCACTTTGTTTATAAACTTAGTAACAGTGATACTTTAAATGAAACTAAACAAACTGAATGTGAAATTACACAGCCAGACATGACCATGAAGGTGCATAACTTCTTAGGCATAACTGAGCCCACACAGAGGACACACTGGAAAATGCACTTCATTATTTCCATTGCTCAAAGGAACAACTTAGTTTTCCAGGAGCAGACAACCAGACATCCTCAGATTTGTCCAGGCTGTGGAAGAAGACAGAAGTACTGTCTGTCAGTGATGGTTTCCAGTTAGTCTCTGCTTCTCCTCCAGCAGGGAGGAGCTCATCAGTTCTTTCCCTGGCACAGCTCACTGTTTCTTCCACCCTGGCAGAAAAGGAGTTGGCCAAGGATGAGGAACCAGGGTACTGGACAGCTACGGAGAACCTTCATTTTACTGCCCCCAGGGGAGAAAATTATTCCCTGCCCTTGGAGGCTCAAAATACAGTGCTGAGGTGGCAACAGGTTAGGGTGGGACAGAGTGGTGGGAGCTCTGTGGCACCATGCTGAATGGAAAGGATGCTGTGAAGAGCTGGGAGGGATGTGCAAGGCACATCAACATTTAGCAACTATTATCCCAAGGTAAGGAGGTCTGAAGCTTGCCCACTCCCAGCTAGGTTACTCAGTTTGAGACACCAGCCTGTTCCTCTGGCCCACTGTGTGTCCCCTGTGCAAGCTGCTGAGCATACTGCATGCTCTGCAAGCTCAGTTCTAAGTACCAGTTGCCCCCAGAAACTGAAGGGTATAAGTAATGCTGAATTGCTTGGAAGTGCTGTTTCATTTTGGAGCTTTTCTGCCCCTTCTTTGGCTTCGGTGCAACTGATGAATTATTTAGTAAACAACTGACTGTCTTAAGAAAACTGCTTTGACTGCATGTGTCCACTAAGATGCTCTGGTGACATTCAAGAACAAAGGCATTTTAGAGAGGGAGAAATACCAGCATAGGCTCTTAGTAAGTCTAGGAATATTCACAATGCAGGCCTTGCATTGAGATCAGAGCATTGCACAATGAATAAATTGTGGCTGACATTTGATCAGTGACTCATTGCCCAAGTATTTGGAAAGGAAGTATAGATTCCAGTGTGCTGGAAAACCCCAAAAGCTCTGATTAAAAAAAATGCCTATTTTAATGTAGCCTTCTGGGGAAAAATAAGTAAAAAGAAAACTTTTAGGATCTTTTTGTAATGGCTACTGGGAGTTTCATTCATTCCAGACTCTCATTCCAAGCTTGCTGTTATCTTTTTTTTTTTTTTTTGGTCTGACAATGGCACTGTTGCTTGAAATTTACTTGTATGTAAACAGATTTGGAGCAGATGACTGCCTCTGCTCTTGAAGATAAATATAATTGAAGTACTTAAGAATAATAATGGAGTGTGAAATCATAGAGATTATAATAAAACAGCTTATTATAAAACAGGTTTTATATTTTTGTCTTTCTGAGAAACTGATACTTGCTACAAAGGCAAGGTATCTTTGAAATTAAAAGGCAGCTTTGGACCCCAACAGAGGCCCTTATTTGCACTGTCCTTATGCAGATGGGTGCTGTTCTGAATGTACTATAATGCTGAATAAATCAAGCACCAGATTGATACTGTGAGTGATAAGCCAAGTTCCCACTCATAGGTAAGGTCAGGAATCCTTTCTTTCTCCCTCACTATGACAAAAAAAACAAAACCAAAAAAACCCAAAAAAACCCACCCCAAACCAAACAAAACAATTGAGTTGCTCAGGGAGATGTGGAATGTAATGATTCCTACTTTAGATTTTTGGGAACCTATTTTTTCTCCTCTGAGCACCCTGTTGCTGTTGTTCTGCGGGGGAAAAAGATCTTATTGTCTGCACTGCAACAGAACCCATACGAGGTTCCCCTGTTTCTTCCTCCTTTTGGAAGGGTGAGGCAGGAGAAGGGATTTGGTCTGGTTGTTGATGGTGTGGAAGTCCAGGAATATATCACACGTGGTGTGTTACTTGGAGCCATGGTCAGGCTCATCAGGTATTCAGTCTCCACTGGCACATAGTCCTGGTCTATAGGCTTCTTCCACTGCCCAGCCTCTCACCTTCACCTTTAAGAGGAAAGTCCTTGTGTTCTCTATAGGAGCGGGTGAGGCCTCCCAGCTGACTTTTGTACAGCAACCCTTTCTTTTTCGCCTACATCAGCTGCATCCCTCCGTGTTCACCTCATGCCACAGAGAGGGCTTTTAAACAGATAGCACTTTGCACCCGGCTTCTGATGCTATCCTGCTGTATTTCTGTCATTACAAAGAAAAATCTCAAAGTAAGGAAAGTCACCAGAAACCTTCTAGTTTTGGAAGGCAATGAAGAAATCAAGTTTAATAATATCTAGAGAAAGCTAGTACTGAGGCCATGGAGGTGGTGGTAAGACAAGTGACATGCTTTTTCTCCCTCCAGCCAGGGACTTCAAAACTTTGTACATACAGGAATCGTCTGTCGCTCCTTCACTTTGACGTGACTGCTGTCTATATTGTCCCACCTCTGAGCTCCCCTGGGGGATGCAGCCTTGCAGGATGGGCCTTCAGCATGTATCATCCAGAAAACCATCACCCCTCTCTTATCCAGGTAGTGTTACAAAAAGCTCTACGTTTTGTGCAGTTCTTAGAGCTGAAAAAATGCAGTAATTTTGTTTTTTTCACAGATAAACACTAGAAAACAGGCCCTAAATGAACATAAGGCTGTTCTGATGAATATAGTTCTACGCTGTTCACAGGTGGCTTTGCTGACCAATACATTTTTTTTCTACTTGCCATTTTAGTATTTGCAATTATTTTAAAACCACCTATCAGCCAGCAGATCCTTTTAGTCATTTGGCAAGGAATGGAAATCTTGGCATCTCAGGAGGAGAGATGAGGAATGTGATTAAGTTGGAATTACACAACAGTGCTGTCTGCCAAAGAGTGGCATGGCACTTAATCATCCAAGAAGTGCTGTGTGCTTTATTGGAGAAATTAATGTAAAAAATTAAATGTCCCTCTCCTCTTCTAAAAAAGAGAAAGAAGAATGTTTAATTTTAAAAGTAAGGCTTCAGTGTTGTCCTGAAATCTTGTCCTTGTCCATATCTTGTCCTGAAATAGATTTGAGGTGAATAAAATACATGTTGAGATCAAAGGTATGCGATGAGGCAGCAGGTTGCTCCTGTTCAGAATATTACCTTGCATTTCCTTCAGTAGCAAGTTGCGCTGCCAGGGCCAGGCAGGGAACAGCCAGGCTCACTGGATCTGAGTCCCCAGCAGTCAGACAGTTGCACACAGAGGCAGCTTTTCACTGCTACAGTGACTGACTGCACCATGCTCTCCAAATTTGGATGGGAGTTGGTGGCTGTGACAGAATTAAC
>NW_008628843.1:9909-15134 GCF_000691845.1 Merops nubicus
GCTTGAGTGCTTGGCACCAACTCTGCTTAGGTGGCTGGCAGATTTTTAGTCTTCTTGGCTCAAACATTGCCTGCTTTGTGTCTTTCTCTTTTAGTGTAGTGGACCACTAGTCAGCTAGACTGCTTTGTTCTCCTCTAGTTTCCACTCCCAAAGTGAGTCAAGGTATGCCAGGGAGGAATGTCTGCAGCTGGGGACACCACAGGAATGGGAGGCGGTAAAGCAATAACTCAAGATGTGAGATACGGCTGTTCTCTTTCTCCACTCTCCCAAGCGGAGCAGTGGAGGAGAGGTGGGATAACGACCGCTGTGCAAACTATTTTGCCAGCTGCAGGGAGCTCTCTGTAGGCTAGGCTGCACCAAGGCAAGAGCGGAGCACAAAGAAGGCTCAGTGTGCAGGAGGAATGGGTGTGCATGTGCAGAATCCCAAGTCCCCATCTCCAGGGTACGTAGGAGACCATGCATGGATATCTTGCCATATAGGGAGATCTGGCTCTTTGCCTAGAAATTGTCTCTTCTTTCAGGGAGATGGTCACACACCAGGACAGAAACGCTGAGGCTTGACCTCCTACAGCCCCACGGAAAGGAAGCGTTTCTGCACGTGGGCAGTGAATTTTCACAGACAACATCATTAGGATAAAAGCTTTGTGTGGCAGCGTGTTACCCAGCCCCCTTCCAACAGGACAAAGGCTGCCATTTGAGAGACATTTTTCCTTGGCTTCTCTTCAATGCTTTTCAGACTGGGGAACATCACTCAGCAAGTTTTGAGTATTGCTGGGGCAGTAAAAAAAAAAATCTTTGTGTCTCTGAAGGTGAGAAAACAAGGAGTTAATCTAAAGCAAGTCCAGCTGAAAACATTCATCATGAGCAGAAACAAAAAGGATGGCCTGCCTAAGTAGAATCAGAGAATCATAGAATCCTTTAGGTTGGAAGGGACCTCCAAGATCATCAAGTCCAACCATTGAGCCATTAGGGCTCTAAAGTCCTCTGCTAAAACAGAGCAGAATCTGTCGGGGTTGAAAGGGACCACAAGGATCACCCAGTTCCAACCCCTCTGCCATGAGCAGGGACACCTCCCACTAGATCAGGCTGCCCAGAGCCTCATCCAGCCTGGCCTTAAAGACCCCCAGGGATGGGGCCTCGACCACCTCCCTGGGCAACCCATTCCAGGGTCTCACCACTCTCATGGGGAAGAACTTCTTCCTCACATCCAGCCTGAATCTGCCCACTTACAGCTTTGCCCCATTCCCCCTAGTCCTGTTGTTACTCGATATCCTAAAAAGTCCCTCCCCAGCTTTCTTGTAGGCCCCCCTAAGATACTGGAAGGCCACAATAAGGTCACCTCGGAGCCTTCTCTTCTCCAGACTCAACAGCCCCAACTCTCTCAGTCTGTCCTCGTAGGAGAGCTGCTCCAGCCCTCGGATCATTCTGGTGGCCCTTCTCTGGACACGCTCCAGCAGGTCCACATCCCTCTTGTAATGGGGGCTCCAGTCCTCTTTCCAGTTCATAAGCCTGAAGAAGAAACCATTGATCTTGCCAGGACCTCATGAAACAAATTAATGGAAAATGCATTCTTCCAATTCTCTAGCACATTTTCTTGATTTTTTTTTTCTCTATCCTTTTATTATAACTCAGTCAAAGGTTGTGATGTCCAGACAAACATATTCCATGCCAACTGACCAGTCTTCATATCTAGTTCTGAATTAGCCACAGCTTTGGCAAGAATGTAGTCCATACCCAGTTTTATTTCAGAGAGCCATTTTGACTCTGTACGCTTTTCTGTTTTGCTCAATTAGGCTATTCATCACTCTAGGTAAGATCCACATCTGTTTTCAGAGTGTCAGCCACACTGGGACCCTAGTTCTGGCAGGGACCTGATGGCACCACTGAAGTGCAATGCACAGACAGGTGCTGCGGGATGAACCTCACCACGGCAGGGAGCAATCTCTCTTCACTTGTGCAACCAAAACTGAAATCAAGTAGTCTGAGTGCTGTCACCAAATAGACTGCACACTGGAGGAGAGAGAAGGACTTCCAATACAGTCCACTCATCCTAGGCACCTGTCATTAATTGCAGGCTGGAGGTGCCCTACCAGGTAGACAGGAATCAGATGTCTTGGCTGAACTAAACATAAGGCTACAGATGGTCCAGGTGAGATACAGGGACTTCTGCCCCACAAAACAACCAAGTTCTGGGTTCAGAGAAAGAGAGGGAACTACTAAACATGTAGAGATGAAACTGAAAAAATGCAGAAACATTAATTCTGTGAATGAGCCAGTGCTGTGTTAATTCCCGCTGATGGTGTATTTTTATGGAGTAATAGAACTTTCTCCTTGTTGTTAATGAAATTTAAGCAAATTCTTTAAACCTTTTTAAAGTCTTGGCCTTGCTTAGGTGAGGAAATAGTGGGCATCAGAACGTACTCCTCTGTGCCTGGGTTGCTTTCCTGGGAAACCTCATGTGATAAATGAGCTTTCTGGGTAAAGGTTAATTGCTGCCTGCAGAGTACTAAAATATTATATAGATGAAATTGTAGATGAGCACAGTACACCAGAGGTGAACATTTTACAGTATTCTGTTCTGGCTTTCTTGTTCACTTTCAATTTAAGGACTAGACATTTTAGATGTGAGAGATAGAAAAGAATTCTCCGCTAGTTGAGCAATCCATGACGCAGGGTTTGCCTGCACAAAACCAAGTTTAACACAATGGAAAACCTTTGCAGGAATACCTTAATACATGTGTATCACTACAATCAGGCCACGCCAGGCCACTAGCTTCATGGTTTCGCCATGTGTTAATGCTTGCACATGTGGTTCAATGGTGGTATCTTCTTAGTTTTCCACATCACTCCTGCACAACGAGCATTGTGAACATATTTCTGTGAAAGAAACTGTGAAATTTCTGTAAATTCCATTTAATTTCCATTATGGCTGTGTCACGTCCACCGGGCCTTATCCTGATTTGCCACTGCAAGCATTCTAAAAGCAGTAATGGCAATTTCAGCTGATCATTCTGCATTTGCTAGCTGCTTGGGCAGGAGAAGAGTGGTGAAAGATAGCTTGCTGAAACTGCAGAACCCACAGCCTGTCTCACTGAGGGGGCATTGTGAGACATATGACTCTGCTAGTGTAGGTCATCTGATGCACTTTGATACAGAAATGTTTTGATAGCATTTCAAAAGAGATGTTTCTGAGAAGCTAGCTTTCCCAGTTTCTCACAATCAAAAATAACATGCTTTTTTTTTTTTTTTTTTTTTTTTTTTTAAGACTGCCAATACAGTGCTGATTAGTAAGCACATAGTTATCATGAAGCTGTGAAACCTCCTTCTGAATCTGGCTCATGCAAGATGTAGATAATAGGGGAAAAGACCAAACGTGGACAATAAGAGCTGCTGTTGGTGCCTTACAATACCAGCACTTGCTCTGAGTAACAGCAGTATACAGGACTGCTCTGAGCTGTGCCCAGAGAGCAGGAAGAGAATCAGGGTTGTTGAAAGCACCTGCCTGTGACTGTTTCTTATCCTTAATGCCATCCAGTGAACCTCCAATGTCCTCCCCCAAATGTGACTTAGTGTTAGAAAGACATATAAAAATGCTGCGAGCACAGATGATGAAATTTCTGCAGTTCCCCTGTCTTGCCATTTATCAGAGAATCTATTCTTTCCCTTCAGAGGAGTTCTGCCAACACTGTGCCAGGATTTCTAATGCCACATCCTCCTTTTGGGTGCTGCTGCACAGCTCTGAGATGTTAGTGGGGTCTACAGTCTCTTGCCTCAGACCACAGTGGGAGTCAGCTTAGAGTCGACCTGGGTCCAGCTGTATGAGAAGCTGATAGGCACAGACTGTGAGAAAACTGCCCCAAATAGCATCCAGGCACAGACACATCATCTTTGTATCAGCAAAAGTATCGGTGCCTGCAGGACTTTGATTCATCTGGACTTCTCTGTGGTCCAGTTCTGTGCAACAAGGCAAAAGAAGCACAGGAATACCCATGCCCATTACTTTTCTCTCTACATTAAGCATATCACAGAGCTCATACAGAAATAATTTACTTTGTTGCATATGAGAAAAGCACCCATGTGAATTACCAGCTATTCAGTGTGCACTTTGTTGGTTTCATTTCAGATTCTCTGCAGCTTTGAGTTTTTCCTAATGCTGCTGTCAGGCGTATGCAGAGCAGAGTTTAACCGTTGCTGTGTTCTCCCCACCATTACGTTAAAAAGAAAAAATGTTTTCCATCCAGTTGGATAGATGGTCTTGGCTTTGTGTATATGTAGTTTAGATGAAACAGAGCCTCTTACAGAGCTAGCTAAGAATCACTCGGACTTTCCAAGGGGGTCTGCTGAAGTTGAATTTAGCACAAGCTCAGGTCCAAGCACTTTGCTTTATCTAGCATTTTGAAATACGTAAATCAGCTTGAACAAGCTAAAATCACACGTCTAAACCCTAGACTAGATGTGGCCTTAGCCTTATGTTGCTCAGAAAAGGCCTGATCCCAGCTGGTGGACATGGGTGGAGCAATAATAGCATCCAGCTTTACAGTAGCTGTGGAGAATACATATCTGCTTTGTTCTGGACACACTGCCAAGAATCAGGCCTGGCCCACAGGCAGTTTAACTGCAGCAATACTGGCGGCATGATACTGAAAGACAGAGCTAATAATGCCTAAAAATTTGTTATTGCAAGTCTTGCATCTTTTTCAGAAAAATGTCCACTTATGCCACAAGGCTCTGTCACTTTTCTACACAGACAGTTCCACTCTGACTGCAAACTGATCCAAAATGGGGCTAAGGATAATTGGATCTCTACATACTTGCAGCACCAGGATACTTTGGTCCTGCTTGTACCAGAACAAAAGACGTAAGAGATAACAGAGAGTTGGGATTGCCAAATCCAGGGGTTTTTCCTAATCTCCTGTTGTCACTTTCATTTTACTGGTTTATATGATTGTGTATAAGAAAGTTGTGCAAGTCCTCGTGTCAGTAGTGCAGTCATGTTCAAAACTCTGGTCCCACTAGTAAAAGACTTGATCCCAACACAAACTGATGCTCTAAGAGCATGACTTAAAATAAAAGAAGAAAGACTAAGCTGGTATCAAATTTGGTTACATATTCATTGAGATCGTCTGGAAGTTTCTGTATCCTTCCTACACATCTCTAATTTTACTACTTTTCACAATTTTGTCTCTCCTCTCTGCCTGTTAGAGATCAGCATATGTTAACTTATT
>NW_008628843.1:15145-19520 GCF_000691845.1 Merops nubicus
TCTGAATCTTGGCTTTGAAGACTGCTGATTGCAAGACAGGGAGAACATTTTTTTCATATTTCTTATTGAAATGACATATTTCTAATTTGAAGTATGATCATTGCAGACCCAAAAGCAGGAGACAGTGCTAAGAAAGCCCTGGAGACTTTTTATGTCCCAGTTCCTGTCTGTCACACATAAAGATACTCCTCTCTCCTGACTTTCTGCCTTTACTCTTACTGCAGAGGGAGAAATAAAAGGCTGCTCCCCTAGGTCTAGTTTAGAAAGAGACATTTTTGTTTTTCTCACAGGGCCTAAGGAGAGCTGAAGAAGGGAAGTGCCTTGTGACTGATGTGGCTGCTACGTGCAAGGGGAGAGGAACCTGTCTGGGAGGCAGGAAGAAAAGTCTATGGCATCACTGAAAATGGTAAAACTAAAACTAAGAAAAAATCATTTAACTAGGAAAAGATTGGCCTGAACCTGGTCTTCTTGAGTGGAGTTTGTATGTTCTGAAGCAATGGGCATTCTCATGACACAAGAAAACTAGCTGGAGAGATTGCAGTTGTGCTTCTCACCTGTCTGTGTTGGCAGTCATTTCCTTGTCTGCTCTATATCTCTCCTAGACAGCCTAGGCAGGTCCTTATTTACCTTAATTATTTTGTCCCTTCATGCTTAAGTCAGAGACATTGAAGATTAGGTGGTTTGTACCAAACAAGTTCTGCCAAAGAAGTTCTTGGTATATAACATTACGGATCCGGTCCTGCAACACAGTCCCCTCAACACAGTGTTAACAAGTAGATATTCCATCTAACTCCACCTGGAATTTATATATCTGGCCATGAACTGGAGTGGCAAATATGACTTGAAAAGGGAATACACACATGTACGTACATGTCACAGTAGATTTTCAGGAGTAGAGCTGTCACTCCAGCCTCTGTCATGTGGTTATGATAGTGACACCAGCCTACCTTTTACACAGGAGGAACTTGGCATTAGGACAGTCTAAGGTGTTTTAAAAAGGGTAATTATTTCCTGATTTTTACAGGTCAGGAAACTGAGACAAAGTGAACTAAATCGCCCAAGGTCAGTCAGAAGTTTCTGACAGAAATTCAGACATTGGGCTCTCTGGTGCCTCAGCAGCAGGTTAATTAGGTGTGTGTAAAGCCACAGTATTTCCCAATCTAGATGTGTCCACGCTAGAGGGTGCTGCACTGCTTTTCTAAAGTCACTTCCTGTATTTAATTTATTTAAGCAAGTGCTGAACTCGAGTAAGACTTCTTTATATTTTGCAGTGAGAATCTAAAGAACAGGAGCTTTTTTTTTTTTTTTTTGGTAACTGCATTTGGGCACCCACTTTTGTTTTGCAGAAAAGCCTATAAGGAGAAAAAGAAAGTCGTTTCTAGATCAATACATTTGCAAGTGCATTTTCTCAAGACATACATAACTATAATGTAGATAAGCTCTTTTTTTTTCCATAAAGCCAGTAAAAAAGATTACAAGGGAAATTACAGAATTTCAACACAGTGGAATAAGGTTTTAAAATGATTTTAAAACAATTTCAATCAAAATGTTGACAGTCAAAATTTGATGGTTGAATATATAGATATGATAGATTGTTTTATCAGACACATTTACTGGAAACAGTTGGTCTTTTAAATATCTTTCAAAAGTATATGTATAGATTTTTTTTTAAAAAACTCATTTTCCAGTAAATCTAAGAAATTAATTAAATCAATGAAAACCTCTTAATGTGAAAATTATGAAGAATGAATTTGTGTAGCTCAGGGACTATGAGCACAGGCTAGCTACAACATCAGGATGAATGACTTTTCTAATCAGTCAAGAGATGGGTGAGATTCCCTCTTACATGGGAATAAATCCAGAGAAACATTGTTGAGGTTTATGGTAGCATTAATTTAAGATTATAACATCAGTGTCACGCTATCAAAAATTTCTGTCCTTTGCAAGAAACACACATACACGTGCATGCATAGATGTGCATGTGCACACATATAGAGAGCGTGAACATCAGCACGTCTGAGACACAGTCTTTGGAAAGATTTTTTTGGCCAGAGACTAGAAAATCAATTTTGCTGTAGGGAATGTAAAAGCCCAGAATAGCTATTATAGAACAAGTTAAAGGATAGCTTTCTCAATGGGCAACTCCACAGGTCCTAAATCAAACACCAGTGAGAGAATCCGTACCATGTGGAACTGAAATGAACATAAATTATGTTATTTGCTGTAAGCTCTTTCCTGTATTACAATTATCTTATGTTAGCTTTAGCCAAGTTAGTGCATCTAGTATATTTTTAGATACCAAACTGCAGGTACTTTTGAGAATTAAGACATCACCTGCATGCAGACCTGAGAAATGCGTAGTTTTGAGCTGCTGTCATCAAACCACGTCTTCTCTCTGATCTTAGGTCCATAACATGTGCAGGCATATTCTTTAAAAATCTATGTTCTGGAATGTGATTTGCATAACATATTTCATGAAGATTGTGGGAATATTGGATTACTCTTGTGATAAATTTATGACTGAGATGAAAAGGAAGGTTGTCAATAATTCAGTTAAGCTGCTACTACTTGCTTTTCAATATATTCTCCTGAAGTCACCGTTATGCATCCTTTTAAAATGACTGCATATGTGTGAAGCTGAAAAGGCAATATGGGTGGAAAAGTATGATATTCATTGATTAATGATGAAAGAAATATCTCCCAGCTTCTCTCAGAAAGGCAACTGCTAGAACTGGAGGAAAGAGACTTGCAAATTAAAATGTGTCTCCGCTGCAGCCAGCCAGGATATCACCTGGCTGTAGCCATCTTGGAGCTTTGCACTGACTGTTCCCATTTCTGTGGTGAATTCCTGCCTCTCTAAAACTCCAAACCCATGTGGCACCTCTGTTTTCCTTATTCACTGGCTTTTGGAGGAGTCCCATGTGACCTTCTCCATGGCACACTTTGCTACGGCAGAAGCTCTACCCTCATACATCTGCTGCTTGTGGTGTTTTATAGCTGCTGTAAAAACAATTGGTTTCATGTTTGGATGGAAGCAGTAAACAAACACATTAAAGTCAGTGGTGATAGTGTTATCAGCAACCCTGGTACGTTCTTCTGAAATTCAAAAAAGCTGTTTGGACAGAGGAGATAATTCCAGGTGTATGGACAAAGTGTCATCTGCTTTTGTCCTCCGGTGTTACTCCAGGTGGCTGCTCAACGGATCACAAAACCCCCCTGTGTTGCTAAATTCCTCTTCAGCAGCAGATACTTCAGGAAACGTATTCTGAATGCCTTTTTTTTTTTTTTTTTTTTTTTCCACTGGTGTACTCTGCACATGCCATAGCTCAGAGCACAAAGTTGAAAAAGGCTCCATCAGTGCAGAGGTATCCAGCCTGGGGAAGGTGGGGAAGGTACTCTCCCTGCAAGGAGGAGCTGGTCAATGAAGATCACAGTGACCTGTTCCTGAGTTCTACTCTGTGGTTACCACTGGGTTTGGGAGGCAGAGTATGTCTAATCAGGTCTCTGAGGTGCTCCTGCTGTTCCAGCATCTTCGCACAGTGGAGATACTTCATCCTACAGAGTATAGGTAAAGCCAGCCAGGGACAAAATGTGGTGTATCCTTTCATTCCAGCTGCATAAAATGCATTAGATATTCATTACAACCATGGTCTCTGCACCTCCCCCTCCAGCACATGGGATGTACATTTCACTGATGTCAGAGGACACTGCAGATCCACTGTTCAAAATCAAGGCACACGAACTGTCGGTCATGATTTACATTCAAAGGACTGTTTTTGACCAAAGAAGATAACACTAACGTTTCACTGGTCCACGGACATGGCACCTGTTTTCAGCGTGTGGCGCCAGCGTGTGGTCAGAGCAGGGAGAGGCATGTCTCAGGTATGCGTTTTATTATCACTTGCCTCATGTATTATTTCACTAATATTAGGTTATTACTGATGTTTTTCCACCCTTTGTGTTGTTCTGTTAAACTGTCCTTATCCCAACCCACAGGCTTTTTGTTTTATTTTCTTCCCGATTCTCCTCCTCTTACATATGGTAGAGGTGAGGGAATCTGGGAGGAAGCAGTGGACAATGGCTGCACAGTGTTTACTTGCCAGCTGATGTTAAGCCATGACATCCCTGGCACTGAAGCAGTAGTAAGGTGGCTGAGTATTTCCACTCTTCTGAAGCGTGGTGCAGAAGTCAGAGCCACAGCCTTGTTGCCTCCTTTAGCCTTATTGAAAAAGTACCTTTGGACAGAGGAAGGGCAGGCCCAGAGTGCAAAGCCCCGAGGAAACACTTTCTCTTTCCTTTTGAGGAACCTTTAATCGTCATTAAACATCTGCAATTTCTTTGAAGGTCTCCAACGTTTATCTAAAGGTCAGCAGGA
>NW_008628843.1:19551-33104 GCF_000691845.1 Merops nubicus
AAGTCAAGAAAGCATTCATATTCCACTCTGGCTTTTCCAGTCACCTGATTTTCATGATACTCTCAGTTTGGTTTATGTTTTCCTGTGTGACAAAGAAAGAGGAGGGCTTTTTCCTTTTTTTGGCCCTGAAAAACTGTCTTCAGAAAATGTGCTTTAAAATGGTGCCCAGGCCATCCCACATTTACTCTCCCTGTGAGAGGTGTCTTTCCATATTTTTAACTGCATTATTAATAGGGATTGAGGAATCATCATCATCTTAACTAGAAGACAAAAGTCCACTCACATGTTTTTCCACAGAGGAGGAATATGCTCATTTGTGGTCCTGGGTGAGTGTGATGCAGGGTGAGGTCTCATTCATGCTTTCTCAGGCTCGCTTGCAGGCCAGATCTCCTAAACCTGTGGATTTAAGTGGGCATATAATGCATACTTCCTCTGCCACATTTTTTGAATTACGATTCAGTGTGGTGCTTCTCTTCTCTAAGGCTTGTCTGCAGAGCATAGCTGCCCAACAGAGCAGCTAGCGGGTGACATTAGACCTTTAACCCTGGGAACAGCAATGTCTGCTGATGCTTGTATTTCAAAACCTGGTGGACCGCATGGGTGGGCTGTTTTATTTGCACGTGGTACTATTTATATTTTCTTGTGTTAAAATCCTAGGAAACTCCATGGAAATATATATATATAAATTGCACCACATGTTACCATGAGAACATTCGAGCTAAAAGTTAAGTACTTAGGAGTTAGGTAATGCCAAAAACACTTGAAGTCCCTGGTGTGTGCACATTATGAGACAATCTCGAGTTACAGGATCACATTACTCCTGCCTCCACAGGGCAGACAATACTAGGCACTGTAAGCTGGAGGAGAGCTTGATTCCATGTCTCTCCTGCTACCATGGCAGAAATCAGGGAGTAAAATGCAAACCAGCAAACTGTGAGGAAAAGAGTACAGTTTGGAAACAGATGTAAGCAGAAAAATCAGCTGGTTAAGATGTAACGCATTCAAAATGTGCAGCGGTGTTAGGCATAAACATCTTGATAGCAGGTTACATCTGCTTTCATACTATTCCTCTGTGCTTTAGTCTGCCCCGGGGACCTTATGCTGAATACTGCAATTACAGAATCAGAGAATGTTTTGTGTTGGAAGGGACTTTTAAAGGTCATCTAGTTCAGTCCCCCCTGCAGTGAGCAGGGACATCTTTAAGTAGATCAGGTTGCTCAGAGCCCAGTCCAAGCTGACCTTGGATGTTTCTGGAGATGGGACATCTATCACCTCCCTGGGCAACCTGGGCCAGTGTTTCATCACCCGCATTGTAACAAATCTCTTCCTTGTGCATCTAGTCGAAATCTACCCTCCCTGAGTTTAAAACCATTATCCCTTTTCCTGTCACAACAGGTCTGGCTGGAAAGACTGTCCCCATCTTTCTCGTAGGCCCTGTTGAAGTACTGGAAGGCTGCAAAAAGGCCACCCTGGAGCTGTCCCTTCTCCGGGCTGGACAACCCCAACTCTCTCAGCCTTACTTCACAGGAGAGGTGTTCCTTCCCTCTAGGCATTTTTGTGGTCTTCCTCTGGACTGTCTCCAACCGGTTCATGTCCTTGTGTTGGGGGCTCCAGAGCTGGACGCAGTACTCCAGGTGTGGTGTCAGCAGAGCGGAGCAGAGGGGCAGATTGGCCTCCTTAGACCTGGTGGACACCTCCATTATGACAGGCAATAAGATTCACCAGCACAGGAGGAACAGAGGGGAAGGGGAATGAATTGTACAGAAAAAAACAGGTTTTGCTCGCTGCTTCACACTACTGCTGCAGAGGTGTGGGAAAGGGAAGGGGTTTCATGATAATAAATTACAGAGTTATGTAGCAGGTGAGAACTTAGTAGGTTTCTCCTCCTGGCATGGAGTATCAAACTCCATGCATTCAGACACTTCGCAAGTTTTTCATTGTTTATTCCAGGGAGGAGAGTAAACCTACTGTCCCCAGGAATATGTAGTGGTCTGCTAACATAGTAACGCTCTGTTGTTACAGTAAAGAAAAATCCTTAGAAAGAAAAGAAAGAAAAAAAAAAAGAAAAAAAAGAAGAAAATGAAAGAGAGAGGAAAAAGTGTAAACATAGTCTGAAAGTACCTTCACTTTGCCAAAACTTCATTCATAACAGTATGAATGTGTTTGTTAATAATGAATTAACTTCAAACAAACACCAAGGACTGGGCTAAAATGGATGTCAATTAGAAAAATGGCATAGGAACAGAACAGATAAAAGTGTCCTCAAAGTCAGTTTTGGGACATATGTTGTTCATAACATGTGTCTGTATATAAATATAAAACTACTTGGATGAGGGTGTTGAAAACCTAGGCAATATCCAGCTCTGGTTTCCGTTTGTTCACTCTGGAGTAATTCCACAGACTTTAGTGGAGAAGGTCCAGATTTACTCTGGTTAAAAAATGGAGATCAGAATCTGACTGGAGAGCTCCAAGTTTACAGATGATGAAGAAACTGGAGGATGAACAAATAACAAGGAACTGTGTAACCAGATTCCAAGGGATTTGGATTATATTGAAATTTGGAGCCAGCAGATGGCAAATGCAGTTCATTGTCAAAATGATAAAATAATGAGGCTGAATTCAAGGAGATAATCTAGGGAATAACTGCTATGTAGAGCAAACGCCTCATGTAACTAGAAAAGGGATTATGGAAAAATGATCGAAGCCCTCAGTCTGTTACACAGCTACAGTAAATAAAAAGACCTGTGAGGTACTGTGGCTAGGTGCTTTAGTAGGGGTAGAGAATGTTAAAGAAGATGCCCAATAGCCAAGGCACTTACCAGGTGCTTGTCTCTGGTTCTTATTATCAGTGTACAGGAAATCGATATTTTCTTTGCCTCTGAGAAGGCTTAGCACTGATCTGAGCAATGCAAGTTAGGAGCAAGGGCACCCTGGTGTGGCCTAGTCTCCACCCTTTGTCCCAGTACAGCTGCTGGATCCCAGCCTATCACATGGAGATGGAGAACATCACAGTAAGACACAAACATTGTGCACCCCCACAGGAGAGTCTGCAAACTTGGAGATCCCCACAGAGAAGAATGCTGTAGACTGGTAGGTATGTCATCATGTCAGGAAACCTACATATTCAGGAAACCTACAGTATTCAGGTCGAGGACCTGTATACTGGTCCAGCCTTGTAATTAATCAGCATAAACACAAAATGCCTGTTTCTAGCCATACATTCGTGCTCTGTGCTGGCACGATTCACAGTCCCAGACTGAGTGGGGCCAAGACAAACTTTGCCTGGAAATCCCTGGGTGCTATTATAAAGAAGAATATTTTTGGGGATTCAGGTTATTTGTAAGGGCAGATATCACACCTTCCCTGTTAATAAAACATACACTCACATTAATTAACTTATTTTACTGAATCCTTTAAAAATTAGAGATGAAAATAACCTGTTATTGGATGGTTAATTGTCTTTCTCAGGGGAGTGATAGGACGTTATTTCCTATATGACAAATTTCTAATCTCCATGCAGTCTTAGTTCAACAGTTTGCCTTTCTTAATTTCATGGTTCTACTCTTTATAGTTAACAGAAATGCCAAAATCACTTTGGAGCCAAAACGATGATATGTTTAATTTGTTTTGCAGTGATAACTATTGATTTTGACTAAATGAGCAAGAGAATGAGACTGAAGGTTTGATTTTAATTTCAGCTTTATTTTTCTAAAATCAACCTCCTTGGTAAAACAATACTTGAATGCTTCTTTGTACCTGATTTTTCTAATTTGGTTGTGATTTGTTCTGTCTCCTTTGATGGTTCATTTGTGAGGGCAATTCTGGGTTATACAGGATACTGCTGGTTATAGCTTCTCCAGCAACTTTCTGGACAGTAGCTGCCTCATTCTCACTTTAGTGAGCAGGGAGTCTGGGCTGAACATTGTACCACCACCTGCACAACATTCTTGCAAGGGCAGGGGTTGGCTTTGATCACAGCAAAAGACTAGGTGGGGAAAAGTGTGTGAGACAGCAGTGCATGCAGCAACCCTTACTGTGCATCAGCTGGTGTGTGCCAGCCATGTGTCTAAGCTCTAGCATTTCATGGAGAGGTCTCTGCTCTCACAGCACTGACACCCTCTCTGGCAAAAAAAAATTCCTATCAACCCTTCAAAAAAATCACGACAGATCAGAAATTCCAAAAGGGTCTGAAAGTCACTTCTGAAGAAAAAAGAACAACAAAGGAATTTCTAACTGTAAGAGAGGAGCAGGGGACTGAGAAGACCAGAAACATTCTATGAACTTACTTATTACTTCTGTGTGAAAATGCATGGATCCTGTGTTGTAGACCAGCCTAAAACCAAACAGGAGAGATTTATATCAGGAAAGTCCATGATCTGGCAGTTTAGCAGTCAGCATTTCATAGATTTAAAGGTCAACAGGGACCATTAGCTCATTTAGACCAACATCCGGTAAAGCACACAGGCCATAGGACTTCATCCAATTACTTGTGCCTAAAAGCCTTTAGCTTTTATATGCCTGTAGTACATCTTACTCTGAAGAGGTGGGTTCTCCTGGTCAGCCACTTTCACCACTGAAAGCATGTTCTTTCCTAGCCATTTGGACGCATCAACACTGGAAATGCTGCGGCTCACAGCTGGCTACACTACATCTGAGACTGCAGCATGAAAGAGGGATGTGCAAATGACATAAATCTAGGATCCACAGAGTAGTCAGGTGTGAGGGAAGAGTGACAGGTTTTTCATGGATGACACTGGGATGAGGCTCACCGGGGCACACAGCTGTGTCTTCAGGAAGATAACATCATCTGAGTAATGAATTACAAGTGAGAATTTTGCCTTTTTAGTGGTATTTTCAGATCTTTGACAAGTCTCTGCATCAGAGAAAAAAATGCCTATCAGACAGCAAACAAGTAACATTAACAATAAAAAATCTTCTGCATAAAAATCAATTAGCAGAAATCAGGACTGTCTCGGGTGAGTTACATGAGTACAAACAATTCTATTACATAGACATTCATGCCCAGCCCTAGAAAAAAAGTTCTTGGTCCACAGATCACAGTAAAGGAGAATCATGCAAAGTACATACACAGAGTATGGGTTTGACTGCATGTCTCCATCCCTACCTACAAAATCCCTGTGAACATGCCTGAGCATAGCTACTCACCTCTAGCTGTACCTAACCTAACCTGCCTAAGCCCTATCCTGCCTTCAACATACCACTCTGCTGCCTTAAGAAGGGCCATAAGGGTGGAAGGCGAGGCAAATGTAGCTTGGTCTCTCACCCCAGGCTGAGGCTAGTGCTACAAGAAAAACCTTGCAGATGCTATCCTGTGAGCAACAAAAGGGGCTTCTACTTGCTGAAGCATCTCTACCACCCAGCCATCACAGTTTGGTACCTCTCTCTGGCAACATGTGCTGGAGCAGCCCTTTTCCAACACATGCATGTTTTCCCTCAGTCACTCTCTGTGGCTCCTTGCTTATGGGAGTGTTGAGCTGGATGAGCTCACACAATTCATGCCTGTTAAGCTTCAGCTCTAAAGGCAGCTTCCGCAGCCGTTCAACACGACCATGCTCTCTGCACTTCCCTCTTGGAAGGCGAGTCTGGCCTTACTAAGCTCCACTCTCCCAAGCCAGCCTCCTTGTTTACATGGGAGTTGCAAATCTACTGAGGAGGTCGATTAATTGGATTGCAACTGTGGCCAGTTTGACGCATTGAGCTAAATTCTTAATAAAGAATAATAGGAGATGGTGCTGGCCACAGAGATTATTTGGTTTCCAGGAAACAGCCTGTGACTGGGAAACCAATATGCTCAGTGCTAGGTGCCAAATTGCCAACACAATCCTCCTGTTTTGTCCTGCATGCAGCTAGCAATAGGCCTCTGGTGAGCTTGGTCGGCCTGAAAAGCAACAGGAGGAGCTGCTGTGAGCTCCCCTACCTTGTCAGATTTCCAGTAATATGTCAGAGCAGTTGACCCCTGGATGACTTAGCCACATCTCAGAAGGGAAATACCTGGCAAGAAGATCATGCTGGAGGAAAGGTTTTAACAGCTGGGAGAAGCAGCACTGTCATAGAAGCAGGAGAGGAAAGGAAGACAGGGAAAAGCAAGTAAACCAGCATGATCTGGCCTACTCAGACACCACCATGCAAACCTCAGGAGGCAATGGATGCCCCTGTTCATGGTGGACTGCAGTTTTCACAAGTCAAGGACATCACAAGAGCCATAGGGACCAAGCTTTGGATAAATTACTCTGTAAGATAGGAAGTGTACCCTTACTCACAAGTTTCCTTACAAAACCTGGGCAGACTGCGATTTCAGAATTCATTGGCCAGGTTCACCAATAAACTCCATCTGCTTTGCTGCTGCTCTAGAGGCTGAAACAAGACATCAAAGTGCCTTGTCTGATGAGAGCATGTGTGCTGCTTTACACAACCAGAGCAGCAACAAAAGAGATGAAACATGCCAGAAGTCCAACCCCTTACTATCTTCTCCAGGGTGGGACACATGCTCTATCAGAGATAAATAGTCGGCATGGTGAGGAGAATACTGCCATTACAGACAGGCTGTTCATGGACCACTGTAACTATGAAGCCTGGGTTCTATGGCTTCATGTCCCATAGCTAAAGCATAAATCTGGCTGCTGAAGTCTTCTGCACCACTCAGCTGGCACAGTAGCCTCAACACTCTCCTGTCTCTTACACAGATATCCTCTGTCTTCAGCTGTCTCTGTGGCCCTTTCATGTACTTGAACAGTTGGCTTGCAAAACCAACCTGAGAGTTGAGCAGAGACCAGAACAGTAACTATCCTAGTTGTGAGGAGTGGGGGACACTCAGCAATTTAAATATGCATGTTTCTGTCCTCTGGGCCATCTCTGGTGGCCTTTGGGAACAGCTTGACTTGCCGAAGTCCTTACAGAGCAACCAAAGATCCTAGCCAAAGACACCTGTAGGTCAAGACTCCCTGAGAAAGAAACCAAAAGTCCCAAACTCTCTCAAGGGAAAAGTACTGTGTTAATGTCAGTGGCAGTCTTCTCAAAGAATAAGCCATGGTGGTTCAAACATTTGTGATATATATTGCTTTCACATGCTTTCTCTTTTACAGCCCTCATGTGGGAGGAAATTCACCTATCCTGAAGTGTAAGTCACTTAGGGATACTGACACCAGGATCCTACAAAGGCAACAGACACAACAAAACTGCTTTCTGAGTGTTTGGATTTCAATAACCTGGGAAAACATCCTACAATCACCCTGGAGCTGATTGGAGATTTTCTAATGTCTCTGAGTACAAAATGAGGAGACCTTCACCATGGTGCAGGTGTGCTCCAAGCCAAGGGTCTTACACCCTTCCAGCTGGCACTGAGTGAGCGATCAAGACCTGTCAATTTCCCTGAGCAGCTGCATGATTTGATAGCCATCAGGTAGGCAGATCTGACTTTTGGGGTGGTGCTTTGGTCTGATTGGGACTGGAACCAAACAAAAGAAATTAAGAATACAGAAAAGAACCCATTTCATTTATCCTGGCCATTTACTTCTTTAGGAATTAATGATAACGAGTTCCAAAAAGATTTATACCTCTGTTTAAAATTATAATAAGGAACAACTGCACTAAGAATAATGGGACTATTCAGAAGATTCTGCTTTCAAATGTGTATAACTTTGAAGGATCTGTACCATGAGCTGCATAATCACCAGAGACACCATACATACATTCTGTAAATCTGTGCATCTGTTGTCCTCATCCCAGATATACAAACCTAAGTATCATTGTTCAGTTAGACAAGGAAATCTTGCATTTCCTTGTGAAGAAGTAAATTCAGGCAATATAAAAGGCTGTCTTAATCCTCTTGATCCTTGCCTGTGACTGCCTCCACACTTCTAAAAAGTTTGCAGTTCAGTCCCAAACGTTATTTCTGTCACTCTTCTGGCATGAAACATTTTCCTTTACTTTTCCCTTCAGTCCTGCCTTATAGAGTTGGTGGTTCATAAAGGCTATTCCATTCTACAGTATTTGAAGGATATTCTTCCTTTGTGAAATTGCTATTTTCTCTCACAGTTGAAAAAGAGAAAACATTGTCATTTTGTAATCATTTGAACCTCCACTGTCAATCCAGGAAGATGAACAGAAAGTTCAAGACCATCTAAAGAACCTGAAGACGTACAAGTCCACCGGAGCTGACGGGATCAATCTGTGGGTCCTGAGGAACTGGCAGATGAAGTTGCTAAGCCACTTTCCATCATATTTGAAACGTCATGGCAGTCTGGGTGATATTCCCACTGACAGGAAAAGGGGAAACATAAGCCCTGTTTTGAAACAAACAAACAAACAAACAAACAAACAAACAAACAAAAACAACAGAAAAAGGAAGACCTGGGCAACTGCAGGCTGGTCAGTCTCAGCTCTTTGTCACCTGTGTCATGTGCTTGACATGCTGGAGGGAAAGGATTCCACCTAGTGGGATCTCAACAGGCTTGAGAATTGGGTTCATGCCAACCTCCTGAAGTTCAACAAAGCCAACTGCAAAGTTCTGCACCTAGGTCGGTGCAATTCCAAGCACAAATACAAGCTGGGCAGAGTATGGATCGAGACCAGTCCTGAGGAGAAAGACTCTGGGGTTCTGGTTGGTGAAAAGCTCAACTTGAGCCAATAATATGTGAGTGTAGCCCAGAAAGCCAACCAGCAGAGCGCTCAGTCACATGCATGCCTATTCTTCTCTGTAATGAAGTTCTCCCCTTGTGTTTTAGTATTTTCTGTAATGCCACAAGCTTAGTTTTATTTTCTGGAGCTTCATCTTCACAACAGACGGTGTAACAGAAAGCTGCAGTACTTCATGATGCTCTTTGCAGAGCAGTATCACTGCATTATCCCACTAATGTAGAATAATGCAGGGACTTTATAAATGCTCCAGAGATACAAACTGATGGCCAGCCTAGTCCAGGGACTGCCTAGAGCAGTGGCTGGCAACCAAATGTTTTTGAGAAAGCAATAAAACAATCGTAATATTCCTTTGGTTGCAAGATTCTTCACCACAAGGAACTTCTGTCCCCAACCCAGCTGCAGATCGGTTTATTCCCCAAACAACTAAGGCTAAGTACCCCACAGAAATTTTATCTCAAGCAGTGTAATTACACATGCAGATTGCCTCCATTTAAAGAATCTAATCCCTTTTTGGAAGTCTTACTGACACGTCTGCTTCTCTGCATGGCAGCCCAAATTTAATTAGGCTTTGTGCAAGGGGAATTCCCCATCAGCCTATGGTTGCGTGCCTTTTAATTCCATCACCTGCCCTCCTCTGCCACAGTGCACAGATACATACCAGGGATACATGAGTTCCCTTATCCACTGCAAGATGAACCTTAAGAGTTTCATCCTGGGGCTGCACACTCAGCATCCATTCACCACAGGACCTGTGTCTCCACATGCTCTGCAGCACCCTGTTCAAACTCTCTGCCATGCTTTTTGATTGTTCCAGCAGAAAAGGGGCTGTTCAGGGATTGCATGCCTTATCCTTTCCCCAGGACCAACATTTCCAGGGCATCTATTTGTCATTCAGGTCTTTTACTGAATTCCTCCCTGAGAAAAGCAGACCTGGAGCAGGCCCTTAGCAGGAACTGAGGAGACATCTGTCACACAACAAGTCTCAGGGAGAGGTTTCTTGCTGGAAGGAAGGGAGGTCGCCCAGTGGGATGGGTGGCAGCATGGCTGAACTGGCTGCTGATTTGGAAAGGGTGGGTGGCAGGCTATGTTTGAAAAGCAAGCTGCCCAGAATCTGGAGCTTTATAAATACAGGCAGCTTGAAAGCATAAAGTGTTTTTTGATGAGCCTGGCTTACTTATGACATTTCCCTGAAAAGCTGTCCCCTGCACCTTCCCTCCCTTTAAAATTAATTTTGAATATATAATTAAAAAAAAATCAAAATGTTACATCTCAGTAAAGGCTGAAATTTTTCCCTTCAGTGTTGCCATTTTGCCCATCATAATGCCATGCACGTGTGCCAAATTCATCATACCAAAAGCTCCAGCCTGGCAGAAACAAAACACTTTGATAATTTTCATCAAACCTGGCATGTCCCTGTGGAATATTTGATCTAATCGAAAGGGCATTTTCTGTCAGACAGCTGTTCAGTCAGAACATTTTCGAGCAGCTCTAATCAGACATTTAGTGAGTAGTTTCCAAATGCACCCAGGAAACTTAAGCACTGAAGGCCCAGTGAGAGGTTGAGTAGTTTCTTTCTCCTGTAATACTTGGTGCTGGTTTGTGTTGTCACACTTCTTCCACTTAATGTTCACTAAGACCAAGAAGTGACAACAGCGAAGCAGAAAGTAATACAGAAATTGAGGGAAAGGGTCTGAAATATCAAAGAGCAAGGATGGGGTGGAACTCCATCTGAAGAAGTGCTGGCTGCTCTAACAAATAGATTTGGCTACACACTTGCAAGGGCACTAAAGAAGAAAATGGGACTCAGGAGAGAACAGAGCATCAAAGAGGGATTGTGGGTATTCATAATTATACTGCTTGGGAATGTCCCACCACACTGAGCTCGTTTACTGGCCAGGAAACCTTCCTGAAAGGTGTGGAATGAGAAAACCATACCCAGTGGCCAAGACTTTGCCAAAGACGTGTAATACTGAGCAATATCCTACACTGACATCCTCAGTGCAAGCGACCCAGATGTCACTGAGCTGAGTGAGCAAGGAATCAGTCACTCGTGCCCGGGGTCATGCAGCTGAGGCAGTTTACAGCATTTCTTCTCATCTTGCTGTACTCCTGTAGTCTTGTTATCTTATTTCTGTTTCCTTTTTCCCATCTTGAACATTGTGTCTTACAGAACTGAGAACCAAATGCATTCACAACCATGCAGGTAATTACATACAAGACCTCTGACACCTTTAATCAACATACAGAATTTAAGTATATACTGCTATTCTCCTGTGTATTAGTAACACTTTTAAATCTGCCTTGAAATCAATATTTTGCATCAGTGACTAAAGAAAATTAGCAGTGGGCTGGGACTGAAATTGAAACCTGGAGCTATCCTCATTACTTCCACACAGCTCTGTCCCTCTAGGAGACTATACCATCTGGTATATTTTTATTGGGACACTTGTCAGGCAACAAAATTGAGTTGAGGAGCTTTGGACGCTAAGAGCTCTTCAGTTCAGACCCTTAGGAAGATTACGAACAGACCTTACACACTAGTAATCACTGTGAACCATAAGTACTAAATCTTTTTTGAATGCCCTTTCCCACATCAGAGCGGCTCAGAGTCAGAAATGCCTTTGCACCCTGTTCCTGAGTCTGCCTCTCCAAACCAAAGTTTTCCCACTGTGATGGCTGCTAAAGTCAACTGAAAACAGCATCTGAAATAAATTTCCCCAGTGTGACCTTTCTGCAGGACATGGCCACAGAGTACAGACCCCTGAAGCGTCTTCATTTTTAATGTTGTGCATATCCCGGCACACCTACATCCTCACTTGTTCTGCTGCAAGCCATGTGTGAATGGTAAGTTAGCTTGCTGCTCTGCAGCAAGTTGTGTAGACTTCAATGAAGAATAATCCACCACTTAGCTTTCAATAATTATCTGTTAAAGTTTCCAATCCTCTTTTGTGTTTGCAGCTCCTGAATTTAGTGGTTTTTTTTGTTTGTTTGGTTTTTGTTTTTTTTTTTTTTTTTTAATTATCTCTCTAGTATCTTCCTATTGTTTTGTTATTTATAAAACATTCTTTATAAGGCTTTTAAATTTACATACTCCTGAGTATTTTCTCATGCAAAAGCTGATTCCAGTCCAGCAAATTTTAACCTTCCAGTTGTACTTAGTTCTCCTGCATGGTCCATTGTCAGTGTTTCAGTAACCACAGGATGCAAAACCACTGCTTTTAGAGTGAGTGATCGACTGTCCTCTCTCTAAATAAACCAAGGTGCTTGCAGCCTTCAAAGGCAGCATTTTCAGACCTTGCATCACTTAGGTGTCTGTCTCCTGAGCTCTCCACTTTCCCATTTTATGTGACCTCCTTTTTCCTCCTCCAGCATCCTCTCCATACCAGTGTCACCAAGCTGGACACAGCAGGCTAGGGATAGTACCACCACAGCTAGAGCAAGCAGCTTGTAACTCCTGCTCCCTGCTCCTTGTTCACAGCCCCTATACAGGAGAACCATGTTAACCCTTTCAGCTGCAGTCTCTCACTCAAAATGCATGTTATGTTACCCTGCCAGAGGCATTGCTTTCCAGAAATGTCTCTCCCACCATCACAGACTGCTCGTTGTTAATTTTTGCTATTAACCAAATGCAAAGGTATACCTAATGGGCACTACATGTCTTAGCAATTTGGATTTCCCTGAGGAACCCTTCCTTAACTGTTCCTTATTCTGTGCATTCCTGTTTTATCTGCAAATTTTATCAGCAATGATTTTCATGTTTCCTTTCAGATTATTGATTAAAACATTGAACAGCCCTTAGACTGAAATCCATCCTCAGGGATACAACTAAAATAATCTAAATTCACAAACTGGTCCACTTGAACAATTACCATTTGAGATCTATTTTTTGATCCATTTTTAATCCATTTAACAGGCCTTATTGATTCCTAGACCATGCTTATTTTAAGGAAAGGGTACTTTAGAACACAAAGGAAAGCTTATTCATTTGGGAAAGTGCACTTGTGATCCTGGCAGCTTATGGAACTGAAGTCGACCTCAGTCCTCACAACAATAGCATTTATTTGTGTTTTTATACTACTTCCTACCACAGCTGGTTGCTGCCCAAACAATATGAAGTATAAAAAGATACTACGTTGTTTCAGAGAGGCTATGCATTATGTTCTTCCTCACTACCCTTTTTTACAAAGGTGATTACTTTTTTTTTTTTTTTATTGTCAATTACCACTAGGGGCCAGCGTTTTATACCTGCTGTCCAGAGTTACTACCTGAAAGTTTCAGGACTGTCCATAAACACTTTATTTTAAAAACATGCAAGGAGGAAAATGTGTTACTCTCCACTTAAATACTTTTGAGGTCACCCAGGCTTCCTTCACTGGCAGAATCATTATGAATTTCAGGTATGAAAGGAAAAATCTCTCCTCACTTCAACATTATGGACATGACAGGCTGGTGGACCCCATACAAATTATTTGTCTTTAGCTGCACCAAACTGTGCATGCTGTACATACTGGTAGAATTTGCTTTGTTGTTCTTGTCAGATATATGGCTATTGAAACTGACCCTTTCAAGTGTGCTGAGGACCCAGAGAAGACTTTCAGTCAAGAATTCAGCTAAACAGTTCTGAAAAAAATACTGAAGAAGTGCTGCTTTTAAGGCTCCAAGCAGACAGACTTGATGAGTGCAGGTTTTTGCAGTGTGTGCAAGCAAGACGAACCCCAACACTGAGCCAGTGGTATAACAAAGAGTCTGGCCTGGCTCCCACAGAGAAACCAACACCACATTGAAGCCAAGTAGCCTGTCTAAACTGAGGAATGAATAGCACCAAACAAACAATAGTAGCAAGGGGTTTAATTCTCCACCCACAAAAGCCTACAAGGCACATGGGAACAGAAGGC
>NW_008628843.1:33135-33731 GCF_000691845.1 Merops nubicus
TTCATGGCACACATGTCATTGCTTGCCAGGCAGATGGATCGGTGCCCAGCTCCCAAGCACAGATCACCAGAGACTGGTTTGGAAAAATTTACTCATAAAAAGGAGTTTTTTCATGATGTTTCCTGGATATGGCAGGGCAGTCCAACTCAGCTTTTAACAGTCCAGTGCAGCTAAGAAAAGAATAAATTGAATAGCCAGCTACCCAAAAAAGTGAGAAATGAGCCCCACAGCAGGCACTTGCATGAAGGATAGTAGGTATTGCAATATGGAGGAAGATGCAGGCTATTACACTGCCTGCATATCAATAACATGTATATCAATATCTGCTTTGGAAGTTGGAGAAGACTACATGATGTACTGGTTTGGGGTAGCAGCATTGGTTCTGTTCAATGACTTAACTTTTTAGCTAAATCTCTTCTAATGAACTGCTCTGTCTGAAGCTAGCAGCATATTTTTGCAGACAGTGTCTGCTTCTAGCAGTGATAACACTCTGTGTTTAGAGTTAGCACCAAGGAGTGGTGTGCAGACCAGACTCGCTGCTAAAGCTTGTGGAACACACTGAGGGGGGCAGAAAGTGAAGGTGCACTTGTGGGGAA
>NW_008628843.1:33971-34179 GCF_000691845.1 Merops nubicus
AGTCGCAATGTGCTGCTGAGTCCAGCTTGGGACTTTTCCCTGAGGCCTGCTCCACAGCATCAAGGGTGCCAGTGATCTATTGCCATTGCGGGGGTGGGGTGGGGGTGGAATTTGGTTTGATTCTGATTTTGTATATATATCTGTATATATGACATTTTATTATTATTTTTACTACTATTATTAATATTAGAATTAAAGCTGTTTTCCT